>NC_143538.1:11881475-12145723 GCF_031878675.1 Megascapheus bottae | reverse complement strand
TTTCAGCCCAATCATTTGGTGTTTTCACTGGATAGTTCCCACGCATACCTCACCTCATAATCTCATCAGCCTGCGGTGAGCGGATTTCTTGAACACAAGCTGCTAGGTTCTGTGATGATGATTTTTTTTTCCTGGTTTGCCAGGCACTTCAAAAATCACTGCAATGAATGACCCTTGCTCATTTCTGTTTGGGCATAATTTATCCTTTAAATCATCCTTTGAATCAGAAACAAGGAGACATTCTGTTTATTTGATTGCGCAGGGGTGTATTTTAAGAGTTCGGAGGCAGAAACAGCAGCGCGGTAAATCAAAGCTCCATGGTCTGCTGAAGTGTGGGGCCAGGCAGGGAGTGGCTGGAAAGGCAAGGGGAGCCCACAGGTAGGCAGAAGGGACGCGCTCCCCCAGCTCGGGAGTGGAGGGGGAATGGAGGTCTGGGAAGACAGCCCCCTTTCCTAAGGGCCACCGGGCAGACAGAAACCCAGCCTGAGACACAATCACTCAACCACAATAAACAAAATTCATCTCCTGCTCCCAATTAATCTGTGGGCTCCCAATAAGTCAGACTAAAATGTAATTGGATTTTAGATCTACTCTAGTTTATGCTAATTTAGTCAACAAGAACATGATGAGTCTGGGAGTTGTGGGGAAAAAGTGAACACTGTGTTCCCTGGAGGCCCCTGGTAAACTCCAGGGTAAAGTGACAAAACGAGAAGAAAGAGGATGAGGAGGAAGAGGAGGAGGAAGAGGAGGAGGAGGAAGAGGAGGAGGAGAGGGAGGAGGAGGAGGGGGAGGAACCATTGTGATAAATAGTGGGTCTGTATTTTCTGCAAGACAGCTTCCGATTGCTCTGACAAAATAACTGAGTTAATGACTTTAAGGAGAGGAAAGGTTTCGTTTCACAAATGGTTACACAAATGTTTTTCTGTGGTTTCTTGGTTCATTTACTGTGTGGCTGTTGTGGTCCAGAACATCTTGGAGATGGAAACATGCAGAAGAGAAATCTAGTTTATCTCAGGGAGGGCAGCTGGAGGGCAAGGGGAGGGGAGAGGAAGGGAGAGAGAGGGAGGGAGAAAGGGAGAGAAAAGAGAGAGGGAGGGAGATAATGAGAGAGGGAGAAAAGGGGAGAAAGGAGGAGAAAGGAGAGAAGAGGGAGAGGGGGAGAGGAGAGAGGGAGGGAGAAAGAGAGATGGAGAAAGTGAGAGAAGGGAGAGAGACAGAGAGACAGACAGACAGACACAGAGGAAGCCAGGCTCCTGCTGCACCATCAAGGTCGCCCCCAGCTCCCTGAGGTCCTGTTCAAGGAAGACATACAATAACTACTTATGGGAAGCATGGCTCATGGCACATCTACCCGTCTTTCCTAAGCCAGTGACCAGATGGCACAGCTCAGAGCGGTGCTCTGGATTGCTCCACAGCTGGCAGCCCTGCTCAGGCTCTGCCAGCACAAAATCTCCACACCGCACTCTGCTGAGAGCAATCCCATCCCTGGCCCCCCACTCCAGCAAGGGGGGGGGGCGGCTGGCTGGCGAGAGATGGTGCTGGCACAGCCCACAGGGTCCTTCACCATCCCCAAAGAAAGTATGCCAAGGTTTGGATACTCTGTGGGGTAGAAGAAAGGCAGCACACAAGCAAGCAAATAAAAGATACTAGATCAAAAAGATATTTTTAAAGACAGTACATACAGTAGCCTCAGGATACTTCAAATATTTATAATTGTCTACATATTTAATCTTTAAGACTTCTTGAGATGCTGTATTTCAGAATCGGGTGCTAACATCCCCAACTCCGAGCTGATGTATTCACAGCATCCTGGAGCTATGGAAGGACAGATATGGAGAAACCAAAGGAAAAAGACCAGAGAGCCACGAGTCCTAGGACCGTGAACTACATTCATAGAGGGACAGGACAGGAAATGACCCTGGAAATCCCATCTCTTTGCTTCAGCGGGCACAGAGCAAGACATAGAGATTTACCTGCATCGCTGTATTGCTGAGATTTGACTAGCCTTGAGTCTGGAATTTGGGTGTTTTTCAGATGAGAGGAAGCAACAATGCTTTACCAGAAACAGAATATTCCCTCTAAGGCAGCCAGTCAAGAGTGTGACCCTTCCGATGGGTGACAGATGAGGACATAAGTTTATATTTCAGGAGGAAAACATTAGATGTGGCCTAGCAATATTGTCATGGATGCCTCCCTGAGTCTAAGTGGAAAGAAAAAAAATGACAGGAAAAACACATGGGGGGGGGGGACACAGCCTTTGGAATTAGAGAACTTCTGATTTCATCAGAAAGACAGGAAGATATAAACTGGGTTCCAGACGCTCCTGCCATTTACTCAGGAGGTGGAGGTTTAAGGATTGTGACGAGAAGCCAGCTGAGGCAGAAAAGCCACGAGGCACCACTAAAATGACAGAAGCGGAGGTATGACTCAAGTGGTAGAAGGCCAGCCTTGAGCTGGTGACCAGGCCCTGAGTGCAAGCCTTACAGGCTTGTGGGGTACCTCCATTTTCCACGTACAGGAAGAGTCACCTGGGAGAAATCGGTCTTTCTTCCCACGCAGGAACCCTCCCCATACTCGAAGGCATTCCTCCTCTTCTATCCATACCCGAATTCCTTCAGTCAATTCCTGCATGTGAAGGCTCTGCCCCCCACCCCCGCCCCACCCCACCAGAACCCAATCCAACACTCCAGGTTTGATTTCACTGGATCATAACGGTGCATCCTTGCGCCGTCGCTCGCTCTGTAATGTCTGCTCTATTTCTGTCCCCTTCTGCCCAAGATTGCATTAATATTTTGGCAACGACATCAGACGGTTGACTCACGTGAGGCCCTAAGTCAATTACAACCCCTGCGTCTTCCTCGCATGTGTTATTGATAAATTCCCCCCTCCTTCCCCTCCCAATTTTTCATGTTGTGCCATTGCTGGTTTTATTTCTGAATTTTGAATTTCATGCCCACTAAATTTCATCATGTTGTGTTTAGTCCATGGTAGCTGAGTTTTTCTCTGGATCCTTTTTCCTTAACTCTCCTCCCCAGCTCTGTGTCATGCACAGAGTTGATTTAGCCCCATGATCTCTTCCAAGTTAAGAAAAAAGAAATCAAGCTGTTGATTAGCCTTAGGCTTAAATCCGTGACTCAAGAGTGATGGTGTTCTTTCAAGGTAAAACGTACCCAGTAGTTATAAGTTTGAAAGTCTTGTCATGGAAAAATATAGAGGTGTACACGAACCCTCTTGAGTGCGGGCAGAGTGGTTCTTTTCTTCCCAAAACAAAGATCCTGTCTCTCAGAAATATCAATAACATAAACCTAAGTAGGGTGAGGCCGTAGATCTGTATCTTCAGATAGTTTAAAGAGAATATATTTTAATGGTAATTTATAATGACGGTCAGGTTTCAGTTCGTTTCTGAGAGGGAGGCGGTGAAGAAGAACGATACCAATTTTCTCTAGTAAATCAGAGTTGGAGGAGAACTCTAGCTGTTGTGGGATGACAGAGAAAGATGTCTGGGTGGGTCGCACTTGAGGAGGGCTGAAGGCTCTAAATACGGCCCAGGACTCATCTCTGGCACTGTGGCTCCCATGTCTGGTGAGTGGCACAGTGCCAGCTCCATCTGAAAATGTGGCTCAGTGTCTCCCCCATCCTTAGGGAGGAGAGTGCAGCCAGATCTCTAACTGGGATTCATCAGAGCCCCAGGGAAAGCAAGGCCCACGAGGACATGAATGCTCTGAACTGAATTAACAAATATCGTTATGATCCTTCACAGGGAAATGTGCTAAATACCTGGTACGGTTCGGGTACGTGACGTTTACGTCGGCATCGCTCGGGTCTACCAATTTCACAAGCCAATGAAGAGGGGAAAGGGCATGTCACTGGCTTTCATGTTCCTCATTTTCAAACCCACTCTGAGATGTAAAATAAACCATTTGATGAATTTTAGGACTGCTGGTTTTCTGTTCTGCCAAGCAGGCCTAAAAGTATCTCCTTTGCAGAGTTTAGTAAAAAAAAAAAAATTCCAAAATTGCATAGAACAGCAAATCAGAGACCCTTCACCAATAATACTTGTAAAGAAAATCAGGCCCCCCTGAATCACTTAATGCTGAGTGACTGGAAGAAGAAGAGATTCAGCATTACAGGAGTATTGTCACGAGCCTGTCAGGTAGTGAGCTCTGCCTGTCTCTCCAGTGTCTTGTGGCCCCTCCTGTTCTGTTTTGCGCCAGAGTATGGATGGATGGGAAGGACCACAGACACTAGGGGGCTTGGGACCAGGGACTGGGAAGGAAGCCAGTGGGTAGAGAAGCCGAACCCTCTCCCAGGATGGGCGGACCTGGCTGCCTCCTGTCTGTGGTGTTTGGAAAGAGACGGCCCTGGCCAAGGGGGCACAGCTTGGAGAAGAGACAGAGCCATCGCTCCGCCTGCCTCCAGCCAGTTTCCCACGCTGCCATCCATGTAAGCAAGAATCACTGAAGAGAAAACCCATTAGCGAGCTTCCCCTGGAGCGCCGGGCCCGCAACCACTCTGTTCTCCATATTTCTCATTCGCTCTGTGCCAGCACTCAGAGAGACAGCCAAATGGAGCAGCCCGCCTTGTCATGCACACTCATCTGACTTATCAGCAGGATGGCAATTACAGTGAGGAAGGGTGCGGCAGAGGCAGAGGTGGAGGCAGCCTTGACGATCAGAGTTGGTGGATGAGATGGGGGAGGGGGAAGAAGAGGAAGAGGAGGAGGAGGAGGAAGAGGAGGAGGAGGAGGAGGAAGAGGAGGAGGAGGAAGAGGAGGAGGAAGAGGAGGAGGAAGAGGAGGAGGAGGAGGAAGAGGAGAAGGAGGAAGAGGAGGAAGAGGAGCAGGAGGAGGAAGAGGAGAAGGAGGAAGAGGAGGAGGAGGAAGAGGAGGAGGAGGAGGAAGAGGAGGAGGAAGAGGAGGAGGAGGAGGAAGAGGAGAAGGAAGAGGAGGAGGAAGAGGAGGTGGAGGAGGAAGAGGAGGAGGAGGAGGAGGAAGAGGAGGAGGAGGAGGAAATGGGCAGTACCGGCAACCATGGTGAGGCCTCTGCAGCCTCCTTGGAAACTTGCTCATACATCAGTCACCCCCACTCGCCCTCAGCCACATGAAGGTCCCATGGGGCCCTTTGTCATAAGTAGACGCCCTTGCCCGTTGCTGCTTTTCTGGGAGACGGTTTGTAGGGGTTCGTGCTACCTTAGTAGTTAGTAATGTCTCTTTCAAGAGAACGATAGCCAAGTGAGTGTTGGAGCGAGGTTCTGAGAACCAGAGGCCTTCCCGACAGCGGCCATTCACAAGAATTCATTGAAGATCTTTTTATCCTTTTTAATTTTTAATCCCAGCCATTGCCATTGGTGTGGGGTTCACAGACAGATATTTTGGGGTTGTTTGCCATTTTGTTGGGGTCGGAAAATAAACAGATAAATGAATACTGCTAGATTGTAAAAAAAAAGTAAGAAGGACAAACAATGGTATTTTAGAATATGTGATTACTGTACTATTTTGTTCATAGGTGGTTTTATAGCTAGGAGGCCAACATTAATCTGAGGTTGGGTGGGGTTCGGGGAGATAGACAACCAGCGCTGATATCACAGAGGAAAGAGGAAAGAGACAAGGCCCTGAGCTATGAAATGTTCCAAAACAAAAGCCCAAGAACTGGGTAAACAAAACCACTAATGAGTTCATTAAACATCTGCTTTACTGGCGATACTCTCTGATCATAGATGCTTTAATTTGCTTTGAATAGTGCTAGCCTGCTGCAGAACACAAGTGTAAGTGTAGGTTTACACATCTACCAAAAATATATGCAAGCTTGCGGGAAGCCTCCATCAATCTACCGAAATTCCTACATAGATAGATAGATAGAAGGTAGACAGACAGATATGAAATGCTATACCAGTAGAACATAACTGATATTGTGGCTGGCCCCTGGAGACATATACGTTAGCACTAAAGGTCGAAGATCGTAAGTTTACAAGACTGCTTCATGCTACAACCACAGTGCAAGAGAAAAAAAAATAATTAGATGAGTTGCCAAAATGAGTCAAGAATAAGAGAGGCTGATGACTTCATTTTGTGACACCATTGCGTGACTTTATGCTCTTCCAGACAGTTCTCTGGACACCAGAGAGAAAAGTGAATGGATGGCCCAGCAAGCGGCGCAGGCTCCTCAGTCTTCCTGGGGACAAATGACTCTCCACGCTTGACCAGCACGTCTACAGAGAAAGCATCAGTGCCTCTTCAGCGATCACAGCTGACAAACAACCTGGCTGGGGTGGGGTTCGTCTTTACACCCCAGTGTTGAAGGGGCTTGGCCCGCGGTCCCACGTGACACCCTGTGTTTAGGCCAAAGCTCATCCAGTCCCTGTCTTTCACTTCATTTTTGAAAAGGGGTACTGAGTTCCTCTTGCTCTCTAGCCTTTGAGCTCCTTGGTCTGCCATATTGCTTCAGACGAGAAACTTCAACTCTTGCTCATTTCTCCAAATAAGATCTAACCCATCATATATATATATATATATATCACATCTATCACACACACACATACATATATATATATTTAGAAGACATTATGAAAAGAACCAAGAAAGGAATTTGAGGAAGCAAGGAGAAAATACTAGCCTGGAACTAGAAAGCCCAGATGAGGGAATATTAGACTTTGGTTTTGAAAAGTCCTTTTTTTTTTCCCCCTGTGACACTAGGGGTTTTTCTCCTGCTTCTTTGCCTCTATTTTCTTGTCCTGCTAATTTCCTTCTTATTCTATTCCCTTAATCTCGCTCAGCCTCTTAGCTGCTTCTCTGTGACTCTTGCCATGTCTCGCACATGTGTCTTGCAGTCTTTTGGTCTTTTTTTGTTTTGTTTCTGGCTTACAGTGTAGGTCAGCTGGCCTTGAACTTGGACTTGGACTCCACCTGCCTCTGCCTGCGGACTGCTGAGAGAACAGGCCCCCAACAGCACACTCTGCATTTGTCATCTTGTCTACACTAAGTGTTAACAGTGTCAATCTGTCTTCCCTAGGGGAATTCCGTGGTTAGCACTGACAGTTCTTGCTGGAGTCTCCGGCATTGCTCCAGCGATCTTCCCTGTCCCTGTTTCCTGGTTTTGTCACTTTGTATTGTCGTCATGATGTCTTGTGGTCAGGATTCTTCCTCACCTCTTTATCTTTCCATACTTCCATCCAAATACCAACATCTCCTTTTCTTTTTTTCATATATTTTTATTGTAATTAATAGAAGGATTACATGATATTTGCCAGATAGATGGTGCATTAATTCCCATATATTGATACCCTTTCACATGTCTTGGTCCCCATTTCCCTCCCCCCCACCCCCACCCCTCATCTTGTTTTCCCCCTTCCCTATCCAATTTCAAATAACCAAGTACAAATGTATCCGATATATCAGGTAACAAAGTGAGATACTGTAACAATATGAGATAACCAAGGGACAGCAAAAGAGATGAGAGATAACATAGTACATTAAGGACAACAATCATTCATTATATGGCTTATGTTTCTATATCCTAGAGATGCTTTCATTTAGCGTCCTACTATATGGCCTTTTGTATCAAGGTTTTGCTCTATTGCAAATCTCTGCTAGGAGAGCCCAAGGTTTCTGCTGATTATGACAAATGAGGGAAACCATTGAGCCTATGTTCCTTTGAGTCTGGCTTACTTCACTTAATATGATCTTTTCTAAGTTTTTCCATTTCCTTACAAATGGGGGGATGTTGTTCTTTCTGACAGCAGCATCGAATTCCATTGTGTACAAATACCACAACTTGTTGATCCACTCATCAACTGAGGGACATCTAGGTTGGTTCCATGTCTTTGCTATGGTGAATAGTGCTGCAATGAACATTGTTGTGCTAGTGGATTTAGTATGTCCTTGTTTCTGGATGGTTGGGTAAATGCCAAGTAGTGGAATTGCTGGGTCATAGGGGAGTTCTATGTTTAGCCTTTTGAGGCACTGCCACACTGCTTTCCATAGTGGTTGAACGAGTTTGCACTCCCACCAACAGTGTAGTAGGGATCCCTCGTGGCCATATCCCCTCCAGCATCTGTTGTTATTAGTTTTCCTGATCCTGGCCATTCTAACTGGAGTGAGGTGGAATCTTAGAGTTGTTTTGATTTGCATTTCTTTTATGACCAGAGATGTTGAGCATTTCTTCATGTGTCTATAGGCCATTTTTGTTTCTTCTTCAGAGAAGACTCTCTTTAAGTTTTTGGCACATCTTTTAATGGGATGGTTGTCACTTTGCAGATTAGTTTTGGAGAGATTCAATTTTTTGAGTTGTTGATATATTTTAGATATGAGGCCTTTGTCCATTGTTTGGTTGGTGAAGATCTTCTCCCACTCTGTAGGCTTCCTGATTAGTTTACTAGCTATGTCCTTTGCCATACAAAAGCTCTGCCAACATCTCCTTTCCATGGATAAATCTTACTTCATGTATAAATCATCTCCTTTACTATAAAAAAATAGTTCAATATTTCCCCCATTCACAAAAGCTTTAGTGGAGTGTTTTGTGTCAGGGTTAACACACCTATGTGTGACAACTTCTACAACTGGCTGTTACCATTTCTATTTGAATGTCTAAAAACCACCACCCTCTCACTTCTATTCTCACCCCCAGATATGACACCAGACATAGCATGTGATTCAGAAAGCATGTTAGCCTACTGCTGAGCGAATGTGAGAACAAATGAGTGAACGAATGAAAGGACTATGGTGGTAAGTACTTCTTCTGAGGCTCCCGTCTACACCTCTATGGTTAAAGACACACAAAATGAGATTCCCAACAAGAACACACCATATTGTTTGTCCCCCTGCTCCTCTCTTTCTCAAAACTGCCACAGCTTTGACAGGCACCGAGAATGTTGGGCTGATCTTTGCATCCTATACATTATGGCATGTGTAAAATCAAAACATCATTTCAACTTGCCTGGAAACAGATGGTATCGCCATAGTGGTGTACAGAGATGCTCGTATCCTACAGGTCATGCTCCTCGGCCCTCTCCCCCTCTTGGGCAAAATATCATATTTGCCATATTTCTCACTCTACCTCCTTTATCTCTGTGCCACTGGCCATATGTTTCATAATGAGGCACGCAAAATATCTTGGAATTGGCTTGTCCTCATGATATTTAAAATATAAGATGTGACAATATTTTAAGAATATTTCAAACACATGGCCTTCTAGGAAGAGGGAAAAGAAAAGAAGGAGAAGAAGGAGAAGGAGAAGGAGAAGAAGAAGAAGAAGAAGAAGAAGAAGAAGAAGAAGAAGAGGAAGAAGAAGAAGAAGAAGGCGGAGGAGGAGGAGGAGGAGGAGGAGGAGGAGGAGGAGGAGGAGGAGGAGGAGGAGCAGGAGGAGGAACTCTATGGAAAAAGTTTACACCAAGTGATTTTGAGGGGAGGTGGGGTAGCAGTGTTGGTGGTGGTGACATGTTAGGGATTTCAAATAACAGGGAAACTGGCTACTCTCCTGTAACACATGAAAGATGGTATTTGACAAAATGTGCGATCGATGTTTTTGGGAAACAGAGTCCAAGTCGGAAAATATATATTATAATTTATAGAAAGCAACAAAGGAAGCCTGGGCCACCCAAAGAGTTTGGCGTTCTGTGCTCCAGTCTGGAGAGCAGGCAAGAGAAAGGTCAGTCATCTGCTTCCCTGGGTGCATTTCTGCCTCTAGGGACCATTTGGCTCTCAGGGGGAGTCTGGGGCGGGGGGGGGGGGGGGGCTGATCCCGCCGGCGTCGCCGTGGCTGGAAGCAGGTGGGATACGCACCAAGGGAATGATCAGTAGTAATTGCATGTGTTCTTCATCTCTGGAGGGAGGGAGGTGGGACCAGATCAGGCGGAAGGTTTGCATCTCTTCTAGTGAGGTCTGACTCTTGACCCCCATGGTGTCTCTAAAGGCCTTGCCAATTTTCTGCTTTGGAGTGTTGGGGGGCCGGGGGGAGCAAGCCACAGTTCCTGCACGTGCTTTGTCATTTACAAGTCCAGCTGGTTGCGTGGTGGTTATTTGATTTATTGTTCCCCTCCCCTCCTCATCCTGGGATAAGCCAGGATTGGATCTCCTGGTACACTGACGTCTTCTGGAAATGATGACCCTCCTCTTCCTCCCGCCCAGATCCACCCCCGTGGGTGTGCAGGGATCTGAAGTGAGGGCAGAGGCGGGTGAGGAGACGCCCATTCACACTCACCCTCGGGCTAGAACCAAAGCGTGAGCCCTTCAAGGCCTGTGCGGCTTCCCTCGAGGTCGTCTTACCTGCAACCTCAGAGGCCCGTGGCTGTTGTTCTCGCCCACTGCCCACGCCAGGGAGGGTCTTCAGAGGAAAATCGCCCTGCAGTGCCAGCGGCGAGACTCCAGCTTCACGAAGCAGATCTCTGCATGTTGTTGTTGTTTTTAAATGTTATTGATTGTATTCACTTTCTCTCTTTCTCTTTTCTCCTCTCCTCTTCCTTTCCTCCCTCCCTCCCTCCTTACCTTTTCCCTTCCTTTTTTTCCTTCCCTTTTCTCCCTCCCTCCCTCCCTCCTTCCCTTTATTCCTTCTCCCTTCAAGATTAATTTTTCTCTTCTCTTATTTCCACGCATGGCAACATAACGCACACACTAAACCAGGCCTGAGATGTCAACGTCAATGCATTCGTCTCCTAGGTCGCCTTTCTTCTTTCCAATCTCCCTCCCAGCAGATTTCATTTTGAATCAGCATCTCACCTGCATCTCCAGGCTGGCTGCCTTCCAATTATCTTTCCATCCCTGGTCCTCACCAATGCCAGCATGATGTTTTTTTCCTAATTACCATTTGTGGAATTCGTATGATCCCAGAAAATTGGACCCTTTCAGAGGCTCCATGTTGCCTTCCACATATATTTTTAACTTGTTTGCTTTGCATTCACTCAAGCCTCCATGAGGCAGATAGCTCCAATTTCTCTCCTCCACATTTTTCCATGCCTCGTGGCGCGTCCTGTTGTACAGTTCTGTTTATCAGCACCCAGAAGCCTCCACAACCACAAAGACATCTTCTAATTAGCCCAGCCTGTCACTGTCCGCTCTCCATAGGCCTTTACAGTGCAGTAAAGCAGTCCCCACACGGCACCCTGAGTTAGAAATAGTTCCTTTTTCCTTTGGTCCCTCCAGCTGGGAAGGGTTTTCACACTGAAAGGCTCCAGTGCTCAGTGAAGTAAATACATAGATTTAAAAATCTTCCAAAGAAGAAAATACAAGAAAAACGTGTGATGTACTTACAGTAAGAATCCACCTACAGTTCCAATCACTTACTCTTGTGGTCCAGTGAATATTTAAGCGAATAATTCCTAAGATGTGAATTGCAAGCTGTTTGGAGTAGTTCAATTAATGCTTGCAACTATTCCTTTCCAGGTAGTGAAACTGTCCCTTTATCCACACTGTCCCCCTGTTAATCATTTAGCAGCTGCACAGGTTATCATATCAATTGCCAGGGTAGCACTGGGTTGGTCAGGTAACAGTCATTAGGGCTAACATCAAATGCCTATGTCATTCACCCAGCTCCATCTCATCAAATGCCTATGTCATTCACCCACCTTCATCTCATCACATGGACTTTGTCTCATTTCATATCATTAGGAGAAGAAAGAAAGGTGAGCACCATGCAAGAACAGTATTTTGGGTGTGAGAGAGGACAGAGTCACAAAGATTTTACTATAGCATATGGCTATAATTATTCTGCTTTATTATTGTTGGTCATCTCTTACAGTGCCTAATTTATAAATTAAACATTATCAGGGGAATGTATACATAATATAGATCAGTGTGGTACCATCTGTGGTTTCTGTTATCCCTGAGATTCTTAGCATATATGCCCTGGGGATAAGGGCGGACCTATTGTTGCATCAATTAATATTCAGAGCAACGTGGTATCCCTTACAGAATGAATTGTTTGCTTTAAAAGTTGCCTATGAAAAAAAAAGAGACAGATTAATTGCTCTGGTTAAATTAACCTGCATAGCTGAGAGGTAAGTCTGCAAAACTCCAGAGGGGAAAAACTAGCATAAGCTCATCAATTAACATTCTTGAAAAACGAAATGAAGTGCTACTCACTGGAGCCCATCCACAAGTGTGCAGCCAGGACTGAGCCCCGTGCAAGCCCTCGACGTCTTTCAGGAGTAACAGAGTTTTTAACCGTGACATCTGTGAACGGCAATCCTGGCCTAGTGTCAAGGTGAACTGTGAGCTGAGTTCCGGAAGGCATCAAACCTCGCTCTCCTGTTTGACACACTGGTAGGTGAAAGGGCTCTGTTTGCCTGGGGGCGGGGGGTGACCAGTGTGAGGTGAAACAAAAGACAGCATGGGGGTTTCTAGTGTTCAGTGGCAGCACAAGGGGGACCCTGAGGTTAATGCACTCTAAAGGACATTATGACTATGATCAGAATCAATATCTCCCCCCCCGCCCCGCATAGTTAACTAAAGCGTATCTACTTTTTCAACCTTTCCCTAATGTTAATCCATGCAGACTTCCCACAGGGAATCTCACCAAGGTGACTGTGGGGCTGAGGACTGGGTGCAGTGTCCCTCACCTGGGCATTATCTGATGCTCTTTTAGGCTAAGACTACGTGCTGGTGGCGGGGGGGAATGCCACAGAGAGGAAGCGCCCTGGTCAGCCCATCTTACCAAGGGCTCCTTCTTCCTCCACCCACTGTGAGCACTGAGCGGGCTGCCTCTCCAGGAGCCCGTTCTCTGTCGAATTGGGGATTTCTGGAAGGAAATGCCTATACTCTTTTGCAGTGATGGACAAAGGCTCTCTTCCCCATTCCCAGAAGATACAGTACCGACCTAAATTATTCAGAGTTCTTCCACAGGGAAGATTTGTCTGTTCTCTCTTGTCATTAATCCCTTTGTCATTCATTACCTTCTGTATTTACCGACTCGATCATTCATGTCTGTTAGAATGGGTTACATGGGGTTGTAAAGTAGAATGGAGCCACGATTTGAATTTGGGTCATGTGGCCCGAACGCCTATTTTTTTTTTTTTTAATCAAGCAACCTCTAGGATATCACCGCGTATGCTCAGGTCTGGAAATCGTGTGTCTAAGTACTCTCGATTGCATTGTCACCTTTCTGGCATATATAAAACTTCAAAGCAGTTCATCCATTTAAATAGTTTCAAGTCCATTCATATTCTGTGGGGATGAAGACATCATAATTCATTAACAAGGCCAATCACTGAATCAGAGGACTCAAGTCTTAATGAAGGCAGGAAAACCCTCTGGTCCCAAGATTGCAGCGCCCATTGAACTGGGAGCCAGCAAGGTCCTGTCCATTCTGCAAGGTGGAAGAAAGTTTGCTCGGATCGTCTTTCCCCAAAGCCTACCCTGCTTGGTGCTGAAAAACAAATAAATACCAAATATTTACCATAGCCTGGGAACCAGTGGCTCACACCTATAATCCCAGCTACTCACTGAAATCTGAGAGTCACCATTCGAACACAGCCTGGGCAGGAAAAGTTCATGAGACTCAGCTACAATTAACCCCCAGAAAACCAGAAGTAGGGCTATACCTCAAAGTGGTAGAGCACTAGACTTAAAGCCAAAAGAGCTCTGAGCTCAAGCCCCAGAAGTGACAACAACAACAACAGAAGAAAGCCCTAATGCATAGTGACAATGTTCATTAAAGAAGCAAAGCCAAGCCAGACACTTGAGGTCACTAACCAGGAAGAAAATAAGATATCTACACCAAAGTGTGATGTCGGTAAATTCGACCCATGTACACAGGCCAGTGAAAATGAGTCAAATCACATACAAGAAATAATGCTGAATAAATAAAATTGGAAATAATATATATATGTATATTATACTCTTATGTGTGTCTACGTATATTTCATTTTACACGTGATGGATGGAATTCCTCCTAAATCCTTCATTCTTTTAGGCATCATGGTCTTTACTGGGCACTCAGACTTTCTGTCTACAAAGTTGGCTATGCTTTGAGCTGGGCCTTATGATTTACTTTGGCAATCACTGACAGACTGCAGCAATATTAGCAAAAGTCAGAAATTAGCTGGCAAAAAAAAAATTGCCCTTGCTCGCCGCTGCCATGGAAACGGCATGTCCTCCCGAGTCCCACGGTCAAGGAGGACGACTCGTGTGGAAGTGATCCCAAATCTCTGAGCGTCAAGGGGCATCAGAGCTGCCGAGGCCGGCCGGCCTATCCGGGGACGCTTTGCTTTTGTGTCTCCATAAATACACACATGAATTTTTTTTTTTACAGCTACTAGGTTTTGTAGTGATGGGTGACAATAGCCTAATTTTTATTTTTTTCATATATTTTTATTGTAATTAATAGAAGGGTTACATTATATTTGCCAGATAGAAGGTACAATAATTCACGTATATTGATACCCTTTCTCATGTCTTGATCCCCATTTCCCTCCCCCTCACCCCCGCCCCTCATCTTGTTTTCCCCCCTTCCCTATCCAATTTCAAATAACCAAATACAAATATATCCAATATATCAGATAACAAAGTGAGATACTGTAACAATATGAGATAGTCAAGGGATAGCAAAAGAGATGAGAGATAACATAGTACATTAAGGACAACAATCACTCATTATATGGCTTTTGTTTCTATATTCTAGAGATCCTTTCATTTAGCGTCATACTAATAGCCTCATTTTTAAAACAGCTGACTGATAATACCAACACAGTGCACATAATATATATATATATACATACATATATATATATATATATCTCCAAACATAAACGTTCAAGAACAGAACTGGCTAGGTCAAACGTGGCCTTTTTGTGTTGTAATGTCCTCAGAGATAATTCACTAGGAGAATATTCTTGGTAGATGAATGTATGACTATATGATATTGTTCGTGGCAAGCTTTTGGATAGGGACTGTGTTTGGGTTTCTATTTTACTATGTCCACGTTTACACAGACATTTTAAATTTTTGCACAAGAAAGCCTCAAAATACTGAAGGTCAAAACATCAGAAGCAGTCATTTCAGAATGTAGAAATGATAGCCGTCCATGACTGTCTTAGTATTTTTCTGTTTCCTCCACTTGACACGAGAGAGATTTACCCTGAGCTAGATTAGATCTTGGAGACTGACAGCTGTGGATTTCTCTTCGATATTGCAATTTCGGAGTCAGTTGCTTTTGCATACTAACATGATGGGAAACATCTGAGCGACAACCCAGATCGGAATGCACGGGCGTCGGGATGAGGGTGCACAGTTTACTGATGTCACTAACTGTTTTCAGCATCATCATGTGTCACTGGTAATTTGTTTCCACTCGCTCTTCTTGATTCGGGGCAAAACTTTCTGCAAAACAGTTTCCACGACACAACAGATGCTCAGAGTCTCTATGGTGAGTGTGTGAATGGGTGGCTGAAAACCTGAGAAAATCTAACTGCAACGGCGTGGGTGAAGGGCTGTGAGTCCCGACAGTGGCTCTGGCCCAGCTGCTTGTGTCTGAGAAGGCAGCAGGGTCGGATGCAAGTTCACTCTGGTTTCCGAGCTATGAACGACGACTCTGCATGGTGTGCCATGGGAGAATGCAGGAAGGCAACGTCTTGCTCCTGTTCCCAAGAAGTCTGGTTATTATTGTAAACTTATGAAACCCTGTACTTCAATACTAGGCTAAATGGGAATCAAGATTTCGCCGAAACACAGAGGAGAGATTCTTGGAATCTCTTACCAAGGAATGGGGTAGCCGCCCCCCCAGAGTGGAGTTTGTCAATGCTTGAAGGTGAAAAGCTTTGGAGTAAAGCTTTCAAATTCCACCCATACTATGTATCACATTAAAAAAAAACAAACAAAAAACCGGAGGCTGACAACAAAGTCCTCAGAACTCCAGAGATCTGCCCGCGTATTTCTAGACGTGGCAGTTGAACTGAATCGGCGGGACCTCCAACCACCATAATCCTGTGGTGTCTAGTAATCAAGACGTTAGTTAACTGTGACATGGGGACAACAAGATCAGCAGCAAGTATCCATGGTGAATGGAGCATTTAGAGGTTTGTACAGATCACAGTTCTACCATGCTAGGCAGATGCAGCCAGCCACTCAGAGAACGCTTGAAGCATGCACTTGTTACATGGTAACAAATTGATATACATACATACATACATACACACATATATATATCATCACCTATGTATACGCATATATGTAAATACATACACACACGTATCGTGCATATCACATTGAACATATGCATATATGTATACATGTACATGATACACTGTCAATAAAGTTTAATTTATGAATTAGGTACATTAAAAGATTAACAATAGAAAACAAAATAAGACAACATATAATATACCGTGATTAAATGTAATCTTTCTCTCCCTCTTCTCTTTCCTCTCCTCTTTCTCCTCGCTAAGAATCTTCTTGTCTAGTCAGTCCTCCATACCCACACAGACTGCAAAGACCCAACACAACACTGACTCTCCATTGAACAGATTCTTCTTTACATATCCTTACTTCCTGAAATTATAATATTATGACATTTGCATTGCACTGGGTAGTCTAAGTGATACAGAGATGAATGCGGGATGTCAAGGCAGAGGCGAGCAGGCTGACTGTAAGTGACACGACACCTCGTTTTCTATCGGAGAACTGATCCTGGCAGACTCTGGTATCCCCTGGGATTCTGGAATCAGCTCCCTGTGGATAGCAAGGGGGACTGCGTTGACTTCCCTCTTCTTCCTTGATATGACGGCCACTGGACGAGAAGACGTGGCCACGCATGTCCTCTGTAGGTGGCTATGCGGAGCCATGATGCAGGGAAGACTGTCAGAGAGTGGCTGGGCAGGCTGCATGCATGCTGTGAGGATGCTGGAAGAGGGTCTGACTGCGTGCAATTCACCTACTGTGTGGGCCTCAGTTCCGAGAAGGCCTCGTTGTATTAGACACCTCCGAGGGGTGTGCACTTGAAAACTAGTGAACTGTTTACTTCTGGAATGCCTTTTCTCATTTCATATTTTTCAACCGCAATGGCAGTGTGTATTGCTGGAAGAATGGAAGGCCAGTGCCTCAGTGAGAGCAGGAAACGGATGAGTGCTTGCGTTCCAGCTCTTCCTTCCTGTGTGGGCTGTCTTAGTCTGTCCCTGCTGTTTCTGGGACTATGGATGGGGCGATGCATAAGGATGAGGATGTGTTTCCCTTAATTCTAGAAGGGTGAAGGCCTAGGTAGACGTGGCCTCCGGTGGCTGCCTCTGAGATGGTTCTGTGGCTGCTTCCAGCAGAGGAGGTGGGAGCTGTGTGTCCTCTGTGACTGAAAGGACGAACCAGGCCTGAGTTGGGTCCTCTAGCTCTTTTTTAGGCTCCTAGTCTATTTTGTGAGGGCAGGGAACTCCACTCATGAGTCACTGATCCCTTCCTAAAAAGACCCTCTTCTTAATAGCAACAGAATGGGAACTGGTTTTAATGTGAGTGTCTGGGAATTCCCGTATTCAAATGAAGTTAACCGCTGGTGGAGAGATAGAAATTCTGAACGAGATGTACGTGAAGAAAGACCAACGACAAACAAATCCCGCCTTCAAGTGACAGATGGCACTTATTAAACCCGACAATCCTAGGTCAAACAGAATGGAAGTCCCACTGGTTATCTATGGTGCTGGATGTGGGTGCTTGGTGCATAGTAAGTCCTGACTCATAAACGTCAACCTTTCCTCTTAGCGTCCCACTCCACTCCTACTAGACCTTAAACTACACCACGATACCCCCACCAACACCATTATGAAACAGACCCACTTTTTAGAGAAACATCGAGTCTCTCCCAGAAGGATTTACGGCGGAGTGGATAGATCCGATTTGTTTTGTTTTTGTCTTTTGTGGCACAAGCAGACGGCAGGCATACCAATAATAAACCTCAGCTTTTTGCTCAGTGTATTTACTGCCTACGCGGACTGTCCGCGGTGGATTACCTACCATGCCTGATGCTGCAAAGCCAGGACACGAGAACTCACTTTCTATTTCTACGCCTTGTCATTCCTCAGCTCGAATCTTGGGCACATGTCTCCACCGCCTTGGGTGGCACTTTTTCCCATCCTACTGAAGTGTGCCTAGACAAGCACGGGTCCCCTTGACATTTAAAAAGAAAAAAAAAAACCTGTCTGCTCAAAAGCTCCTAGGCATTTGACATATTTTCTCTTATTTTCAGTCAAAATATTGAGGCATGGTGCTTGCAGTTGTCAGAGCTCAGGGCTGAACGGAAGTGAGAAACATATAAACAATCTCGCTGGTATGTGTTGAACACGAGTGAGATTTCCAGAAGGAGGATACCATTAGCCTGCTATAGGTCAGAGACTCTCTACCTCCTCGTTCTCAAGAGCTACGCTGGTAGGCGTACAGAGCAGTGAGGCCAACGATAAAAATTCATCCCACTGGAGGGCTTAAACACAAGTCTTGCAAACAATAATACCAATAATAATATCCAGGGAAACGGCAAGGTCGTGTGTGGTATATTTACACATAAACGTGTCACCGGTCTGGGAAACATGTCTGAAGTTCAGCATTCAGTCTGTTCACTTGCAAGGAAACCCCTGTCAAACCAGAAACTCGCTCACAAAGCAATTTCTCACACTATTCGGCACATTGGTTTGTCATGCAGTAATTATCTTATTAATCTAAATGAAACCCTTATCTTAGGTGCTTCATCTAAAGTGTGAATATAACAATTACTAGGGGAGGGGGTTACAAAAAGGAGGGGGACTTTTAGAACCATGCCTTGTCATGAGAAATGGCATATTTTTTTTGGTAGTAAGAAAAAGAAATACAATAGGAACGCCTATAAGAGCAGAAGATGAATGAATTACATCCCAGAACTATGATAAATTATAGGTTCTTAAAGGTCTTTGACGTTGACATAGTGATCTCTAAGGAGATTCTCGCAAAGATAGTAGGTTCCGTAACTGTGCGACACATTCTTCTAGAATAAGATTGCAGAGATTTCTTGTAGGAAACTGAAGACTCACCAACGAAAGACCTTCACGTAACAGAACTCCCTGGCCATGCATGCAGAAAGGCGCAGCCCTTGAGGTCTCCCTGGCAGCAAGGAGCTTTCCAGGAAGACCCTGGAGGGTTGGCTGCCCACACCCAGAAGGGACGATGGCCAAATGTGGAACAAGACACAGCGCCCCAACCATCCCGAAGTGCTCTTCAAGAGCGCTTCCTCTATTCCTCTCTCCTTCCTTCTTGGATCCCTAGAGCCCTCCCTCCCTCCCTTCTTCCTCCCTCCCTCCCTTCCCTCCTTCCTTCCTTCTTTCCTTCCTGTCCTAGACCAGGACTCAAACTCAGCATCTGCCACTTTCATTCACTGGCTTGTGCTCTCTCAACGGAGCCACACCTGCAGCCCCCTTGTTCTGTGTAGGTACACACACACACACACACACACACACACACACACACACACACACACACGGTACTTCAACCACACTCATCCCCATCCATCTTCCTCACTAGCCCTCCCCACGCCTTGGTACTGCCCTGCTGGTCATTCCTTTCGTTTAGTGTGTATTAATTCTGTTCTGTATTGTGTTTTTATTGGAAACCATACTCTGAGCCATGAGTACAGTGGTGTCTCCTTTCCTATGCTTACTGCAACGTGTGGTCTAAACCCCAGAATGGTGACTCCTTACCTGAATCAATGTAGACAAAGACCCTCAACTCCTAATCTACATGCAGGCATGCACACAGTGTGTGGGGAGGGGGGAAGGAGCAAAAGAGCCACCCAGCCCCATTCCTTGACACCAATTGATAGGCAGGCTGCTCTCCTGTGGCAGAGAAGGGGCCAGAGACCAGAAGATTCTGTTCTGTCTCTAATGAGATGAATGGACGGATGGGAGGGTCTCTCACCCGAGGCCTCCAGCATGCTGGGAAGGGCTCCAGAATGAGGTGAAGAGGAAGGCTTTCCAGGTCCCGTCCAGTTACTGCGTGGTTCATCCGGGGAGGCCTTGGCGACAATTACCTCTTGAACATAGTGGGTTCATTTCTGTGGAAGCCAGTTCCGGGTTTGTCACCATGAATCCCCTGGCTGGATGGGGACAGCAGGGAGGGGGCGGGTGCCGCTAATGGTTTCTGGCTGCTTTTGGGCTGATGTGAAATGCATGTGATAATTAGCTAACTGAATTAGCACCATTTTCATTATTTTCTGTATAAAACAGTTTTGTGGAGATGGCATTTTTACAATGATGTCTGGTCTAATTTCTCATTATCGCCATTGGAGGAAAAAAAAGAAAAAGAAAGAAGTCAGTAACAGATTCTTTTTCCCCTTCCATGTTCTCTGGGAGAGCTGTCTCATGTACCTGTCTCATTGGCTTTCTGGGTCTGGGCATTCTTCATTCTCATGCTGGGCAATCAAGCCCCCCCCCCTACACGCACTGCTTTTTTTTATGATCTAGGACTATGTCAAAATTGGATTTGTCTTGAGTGTTCTCACAGATTAGTCGAGGTTTGTATTCATGGTTCTTGGTACAAAGAGAAACATAGATGTACTAGCTTTCTGCACTATAAGCACTCAGGCTATCTACCAGGAGGTTTTAGTATAAAAGATGTGGACACAAGCCACTTGTTGGCACTCATCCATTTGTCCTAGGTTCTTTGATAGTGTTCTGTATTACGTTGTTTTTAAAACAGTTTGCATTTAGACCTGCTTCTTGGAAGCAGTTTCTCCTATGTAAGCAAATCAACATACTGAATCATCTTGCATACAGGAAAATTCATAGAAAATATTTTGAATTTAATTACATGATTTTTTTTTTACCACTCTGGGACTTAACAAAGTCATCAGCAAAATAGAATTGTTCTCCAGGGTTTGTTTAGCTGAAATGTGATGTAGGCCTCAGTGTGTGTTACAGCAAGATTCCCCTCACCCGTGAACCGGGTTACGGTGGCCGTCTTTGAAGATGACAGCCCAGGTGACAGCAGACGGGGCTGAATTAATTTCCTCTCCTCTGCCTAGAACTGCTTGACATGCTGAGAATGGGGTGGGGGGAGGATGGCAAGAAAGACTGTAGTCCAGGTCTCTGCAAATCTGGCCACGTTCACACCGCCATCCCGTAAGGCAGGCCAGGCTTTGTGTACACAATACCCAACCTGGTAGATAATGAGATGGTTGGGGACGACTGTAGCCCCAGCACCCACCAGGTCCTGGTAATGTGAGGCAGAAGGACCTCTCACCTCCCCAGAGTCCTACAAGGCAGGAAGCTGCGCCTTCCAGAACCATCTGACGCACCCCTGCCTTTGAGGATCCCTTCCCTTTGACCATTTCTCTGAGTCACACACAATCTCAAACTCGAGGAGGTTCTGGAGGACCCAGGCCCCACTACCTTGGGAAACGCACCGATCCCTTTAGTTGTCCCCCAGCTTCGATTTCAGATCTGAGTTGGTGACCATGTTACCACCCTTAAGGCCCTCGGCAGTAAATGAGGAAGGTGATGGAAGGGAGTGGGGGCGCTCTGGGGGCCCCAGCAGGTTGTCCCGCCCCCTGCCAGGGCAAGGTGGGGGGCAGAAGGAAGGAGCTGTAGAGGAAGGGCTGTACAACTTGGACCAAACCTCATCTGGAGGTCAAGCTGCGGCACAGCTTCTGATGAAGCAAGGTGATCGATTCTGCTCCTCGTCACTCAGGCTGGGCTGCCTCTTCTCCCACCCCAAGCGCCAGCCTGAGAGGGTTAACCATACCAGGAAACACAGAGCAATAGTTTATTCCACCACAGTCAAGGAAATTGGCCATGTGGGGATGGCAGTCCAGATTTATAATCAAGGATGAGTCTCGCTAACCTTTCAGTCCATCGGACAGTCAATGTGTTAAGCTTTGTAGAATGTAAAGCGACTCTCCTGATGCGTTACATGAACAGCCATCTGTCTTTGGTCAGCCAAGGAGTGTTTGCCAATAGAACTTTATGTTTAAAAACATGCAAGCTAAACAGAGGGTCCACCAGTCTTGGCCACACCACACCGCCCCTACATCCAGACAGAAACGAATGAGGAAATTTTAGACTGTCATCTGGGACACAGGTGAACCGAATAATTATACATTCAAGGCAGAATTTATAAGTTATTGTTTGTTGACCTTGCCTACAAATATGTAATAAATTCAAGGACAAGTATTCCTGGCTCTGATGCCGTATGAGGGCTGAATTTCAAACCAAAGGTAAGGCTTTCCAAGGAAATCACCTTTGTAATTCATTAGTCAGAATGAATTAAAATATCGATGAAGTAATACAATGGTATAATAGTCTTTAATCACCTAAGCAGGGCCAAGATGGAAAGTGACATGATCAGAGCTTCATAAACTCAGCCTCTTTCCTTTCTCCTTTTCACAAGACCAACCACATCACCGTCATAATAAACAAGTAAACACTTAAGATACCTTTCCTATTGGTTTGTCACCCACCCTCTCCTTGAGATAGCTGAACTATATGGTGAGCTCATAGGTTAGAAAGAATTTACATCTTCATGCTGTTGAACGTTGGTTTCCATAAGAAATGTGCCTTCCTCCCCTTCCAATCTTTCCTTTAGGCAGCTTGGTTAGAGTTCTTATCATTTTTCTTCAATAGACAATGAACATTTCTCCCAATTATTCCTGGATAGTTTATCTTTTTTTGTTGCTCTCATAAATGAGATCTTTCCTGCATTTGATTTCCTAACTTTACTATTTGTGTCTGAGATGCTATTGATTTTTATGTATTAATTTTTTAAGGCAGCCTTTCTATAAAATTCTCCCGTGATTAAAATAGCTTTGTAGTTGATTATCTTTCCAAATCCATCACCATAAAATGGGCAAATAATCATAAATTTGCCTGCACTTTTAATACCTGATACTTTAACTTTTTCTTACCACATTGATTCATACTTAGCAAAGAATTTAAATAAAAATTGGTTTGTTCTTGATGTGTTGTGCTAACACTGCTGATATTTAACTTATTGTTCCTGTTTACCTTCAATTTTATGTGTGCATACCACATTAAAGGTTTATAAATATATTGGTATTTCGAAATGGCTAATCCATTGAACAGTTTATACTGCACAATTTATTGCATTTTATTAGTGGAGTGAAATAGAGCTATGCATGTATATAAATATTTATATAAATAATTCCTTATGCATATTAAATCAATTTATCAAATCTGCTGAAATGTTTATTGAATGGCCCCAGTTGGTGCTATTACCCATTCAAAAACACTCCGGACTTCTACTGTTAGTGTTTCCCAAATGAATTTCCAGGGAAATAATCATTTCCAAGTAAAAAAAAACAATAATGGTAAGACAGATGATCTAAATAAAATGAAATGGATCACTACAATAGATTGTTATTAATTTTTTCCCATGCACATAACAGATTTGGAAGAGAGCTTAGTTTTAGGTCAATCTATTGGTGGCTGGTGACATTGTTGCTTACTAATTCCTCATTATTATAACATGTTAACTTGGATATGCCTCTGGACAAAATAAAGATTCTTAAAGTTTTTGGTACAAGGCCCCTCCATTATTCTCCCTCCTCCCCACTTCTCTTTCCAATCCCATCTCAGCACACCTCACAGTTCCATTTTCACACGTGGCTATGCACTCATTCCACCATCCTCACAGTTCTCATCACCTAACATGTGATCCATTTTTATAAATGACCCAGGGACACCTGACCTTCTCTCCAAGGTATTGAGAAAGATAGACTTCCTGTTATTTGATTGGGATTAAATTTTCATTGCACTTAAACACTTTATAAACTACCTGGGCGGTGACGACTTAACATCTTTAATCCTAGCTACTCGGAAGGCTGGGATGTGAGGACTGCAGTTCAAAGCGGGCCCCTGCAGGAAAGTGTGTGAGACTCTTATCTCTAGCTGAATCACAGAAGAGGCCTCAAGTAGTAGAGCACTGGCCTTGAGCAAAAGGAGCTCAGGAATTAGCCTCAGGACGGGAGGACAAATCTTTATAAGCTGTTTTAAAAGTACTGGTTGGGTTAGAAAAACCACAAACTGTGCCAATTATGGCATTTCCTCCTTTCCCAATCCCTTGAATGTTTGTCATTCTTGGAGATACCTTTGAAGGTTTTGTTCTTGGGCTCCTGTAGAACTATAAACACTTGGATCTTCTCTGTGTCTGTACTTTTTATTATTATAAAGCTCTTTTGCACCATTGATTTTTTGGGGGGTTGGGTTTAACTTAGTCTCATACTTATATTTGACCTCTGATTTATGGTATGTGTGTGCATGCGTATGCGTGTGTGTGTTAGTAGGTTAGTTTATCCCATGCCATTTGTTGCAGTAACAGGTATTTTTTTTGTTGTTCTGAATTCTGTCGTTTATGTGATTCCACTGTGTCTTACAGCACATGTCATTTCCTCGTGCTTCGGTGTACAAGATTTGGCTTTTGGTTTGGACAGTCTGCAAGTGTACAGTGTCTTCTGGTTTTGAAAGCATGTATGTCCTTCTCCCACATTTTTGTTAGCATTAATTAGTGGGACAGGAGTGTTCACTCTGATAATGCTTACACGCACAGTGTGCCCCCCTCAGACTCAGTCCCATGTCCTCTCTCTCTCTCTCTCTCTCTCTCTCTCTCTCTCTCTCTCTCTCTCTCTCTCTCTCTCTCTCTCTCTCTCTCTCTCTGTCTCACCTGGCCCCCGTCCGCCTGAACTACTCTGTGCCTCCACAAATCTCATAATATCCCATTGCTTATTCTTTCTCTTGAGAAACCTTTTGGGATGTTTTAAACCTTTTGATTTTCTATTCTGTCTAATGAACTTTCAACTCATATGAATAGATGACTATTTTTCAGTGATTATTATTTTCTATAGAATACTATCATATCATGTTTTTTAAAAGTCATTTACTCTTTGATCCTGCTGAAGAAATTTTGTTGATTCTCTGGATAATTTATTTAATGATAAGTTCAAGTGGTCCATTTAGTTCATGTTGTGTGTGTATGTGTGTGTGTATAATTTTATTTGAGTGTTTAATGCTTTGACATTGTATTGCAGGAATAACAAGAAACTATTTTACATGTCTACTTTCTATGGGCATAATTCTCACTACTTACAATACGTAACTATTTTCTGCTTAGGTAAAATATGCTATTTTAATATTTACCTATTCTAATTATTAATATGATATTTAATGAGTTTTGAAACTGTATCCTTTATAAATTACAAGAAATTGAAATACAATATGCTTAAGAACAACTATAGTACAATAAAATATGTACATGTATATTTAATGAATGTGTATGTATATGATATGTATATACTAATTTTCTAGGATTTAAGTATATGAATATAAGCTAATACAATATGGTTTTAAAATCTTCATTACATAAAGTTAGTAAATTTCCATTTACAAATTGTTCAAATTTGACTTTTCTGGTCTTAAATATGGACAATTAATATGAAATTTCTTTGAATTATTTTTAACACCTACAAATATTTTTCTTCTTTGCTTATTAACATGATAAATGATTTTAATATATTTCCTTCTGTTGGATGAACTTCAGATTCCTGTATTTAATCGTACATTATTATTTCAACATGCTAATTTAGATTACTAATATATTATTAATATTTTGCATTTCTATTCTTAAAAGTTTAGCCTATGAATGCATCTTGGGCTTTTTTAAAAATGATTTATCACAATAATTATACTTGATTTAAAAGTTTAATTGAGAAGAATTCATGGCTTTCTGCAATAAAGAAAGCATGTACATTTTGAACGTTACCTGCTCCTTATTGATTTTCTAAAACAGTGATCTCCTGATGCAGAGTTATAAGAGGGGGTCCTTAATAATCTGCTCATATTCTACTCTTATAATGTATTTGTGAAATCATCTCTTCTATGTTGCATCTCAGCATGGACCATTACCCCTGAGCAAGGCTAGTGGCTCTTGCTATAATCCTAGCTACTCATGGTGCTGAGATCTGAGGATGGTGGTTTGAAGTCAGCCTGGAAGGAAAAGTTGATGAGATTCTTATCTCCAATAAACTACTCAGAAAGAGCTCTGACTACTACTGTGGCTCAAGTGGTAGAGTGCTACTAGCCTTGAGCACAAGAAGCTCAGGGACAGAGCCCAGACCACGAGTTCAAGCCCCAGGACTGGTTAAAAAAAGAAAAAGAAGGAAGAAAGGGTGGGAGGGTGGGTGAGAGAGAATAGTCCTAGTTCTTGGAATGTAGGATTTTGATATAACTATTTGGAAGAATTATTTCAAATATTCCTCCTATTTGTGTAACCAGATGGTGTGTGGATTTTTCCACTTCCATTTCTTCAATTTTGCGTGAGTATGTATGTATATATGTGTGTGTCTGTGTGTGGTGTTCACATATTTATGTGTGTATATATATTTGCCTATTTTTAATGTACTCAGAAAGCTCAATTTTTCATTTCTTTAATCTTTTTAGTTTTTCTAATTTCAATATCCAGGGTTATCGTTGCATTTTATCCTACTCTTGTCAAAGCTGGGCGAGGTGATGCTATTTTCTGAAGAGTTTATTGTCCTTTCTCTATGTCAGTAATTAAAGGATGTGAGATCATGAGTGTGTTTCTATAAATGGATTTTTCTTCTGCTGTCCTTAAGCATCCTAATGTGTTTATTGTTTATTATTCTAATATACTAATTGGCATTAGTTTCCAAAAACGTAATTGGATTTGTCCATTTTTTTGTCTTTAGGTATGGAGCTATTTGGTTTCTATTTTCACATGCTAGCATTTCAACGTCAATGCGCAGGCCTATCTTGTGAACATCCTTTTGTGACTTAACTGTATCACAGGGGGAGGTCAATCTCTTCCGTCTGTCTGTCCTCTCCGCCAACCTTAGACCCTGTGTTCTGGGCTGACAGCAAGGACTTCTGGGAAAGCGAAAAAATAAGGAAAGAGTTGTAAAGCTCATCCAGCTGCCATGTGGGCAGACTAAGGGGTTACCAGAAATCCCCTAGTCACTGGAACCTTCCACAGCAAGTGTCCCGGGGAGAGCAATCGAGATGGCTGAGCAAAGAAGAAAAGATTCCTGACAGCAGCCTTTGAGAAGTTCCACCAGCAGCAGTAGCAGAAAGGGCTGGGCACGCATCAAGAATTCTAAGGGCATGGTCGTCTCCAAGATGAATCTGGTTTATGAGTTGGGAGGATGGGAAAATATTCCATCATTGCTTTGCTTAGCAAGTGTGTGTGTGTGTGTGTGTGTGTGTGTGTGTGTGTGTGTATCTTTAAAGAGCAAGGAAATGGTCAATTTGGAAATATTTAAAAATGGAGCATTTTAATATCATCTGATCTATCGCCCCACCCTCTTCGCTTACTAAAGCTAAATGTGGCGTTGAGGTTAGGGGTAGCTGAGTTTCCTTCCCATGGATAAGAGGCTCAGCTTCTGGCAAGTGGATTCCTCTCCCTGTTTTCTTTGCTTGTTCCTGTCAGATTTTGCCACTTGTAGAAAATTGACTCTGGGCAGAGTTATCATTATTATGACTATTATTTTATTCTTGCCGGGAACTGTTATTTCAAAGCATGTTCCTATATGGATTTTGAAAAAAAAAAAGCAAAAATAATGAATCTGTCTTTTTTATTTCCTCAGAGGATCCATTCATTTATATTCGCTTACTGTTTAGACGCCCCGGGTTCTCTCATTTGCACGGCGCTTCCAGAAACAGACACAGAGTCACAGCGGGCATGAAGCCAGGCCCCAAAAGTCTGGGTACTGCAGGCTGTGGGGGCCCCGGCTTGTGTCAGCTCAGGGGCGTGGCTGTCCTCTCATGGCACATCTATTGCACATGTGCGGGAACACTGAGTAGAGGGTCTTGCCCATTTCGCCAAGTCCTCATGGTCCCTCTGGCCTGCCTGCTGCTCCCACTGTGAGCAGAGCTTCCCATTTCCTTTGGCTTCTTGTGATGAATGAAGAACACCAGAGCTATGAGAGGGAGGAGGGCCCTGGGCTGCAGAGAGTAGTGCCACGACAGGGGAATCTACTCTTTGGAGAGGTGGCCCTGGGTCCTGGGGTTTGAACCCGGAGCCTCCCCTTGGCTAGGCAGGCTCTCTGACATTTGAACGACATCCTGAGAATTTTCTACTCTGGTTAGTTTTCTGATGGGGTTTTAAGGATTTTTGAGGGGTGTTTTTTGAGTGGGTGAGGGGGGTACGTTTGGTTTTGGTTTTGTTATTGGGTCTAGGCTGGCCTGGACTCTGATTCACCCATGTAGGCCTCTTTTATAGCTAGGGTCACAGAAATGTGCCAACACCAGAAACTTCTATGTAAGAAATGGAATCGTACTGATTCTGGTTATTTGTTTGTTTGTTTGTTTTTGTTTTTGCCTTGGCTAAACTCCAGTGTGGTCTGTCTGCCTCCTGTAAGGCCTGGCGTTACACGCCCAGCTTGACTGTGTGTCAGGCTCTTGAGAATTCAAGTGCCAGTCTATCCAATGCCCTGCCCACTCCCCTCCCACCCCCCCGCTCCCCTCACCCCCAACTCCCTCACCCCCCGGCAAAAAAAAAAAAATCTCCAAAGAAATCTTCTAGATGCTTCTGGCCCTGGAGCTGCCACTGGCTTTTGTGTGAGTCTTTTCTCTCCCTCTTTCTCTGACGTGGCACGTGTCTTCCCAAGTCATCTGGGCCTCCATAGCAGACAAGGATTCCTTCTGTTCTGATGCTCTAGTGTTGGCTTTTCGGGGGTTACTGGTGCTTGGAGAGTCAAGGACGTTCTGCCGAGGCTGACTGCAAATGTCGACCCTCAGCTCTCAGCCTCTTGAGTAGCTGGGCCGGCAGGTGGGGACATTCGCACCTACGAGGGTGTTCGGCCATTTTATGTTTGACGGGTACTTCTTGTGTACTTCTTCTTGGGAACCCTGCCTGTTCAGTTCATCTGCTTGTGTTCTTTATACTCTTCTTGAGAACACAACAGTCTATTCTTCAGTTCACCTCCTCTACTGCTAACATCAAATAAAGCGACGGAAGTTGGCGGGTTCGATATTCAAGAGGCGACTAGCCTGAAGCTGGATGCGCACATTGAGTCCATTTTGTCCATTTTGATGATCATGTCATCAAATGTTCTGCCACCACCGCGCTCTGTCCTTCCTTAATCTCCACTTACAATTTTCTAGTGCGTGTTTAGCCCCCAACTGGTCCCAGCTCCTCTTAGCCCTTGGGTGTCAAAGCCCAGTAGCAATGTCTCAAATATCTGATTTTGAAAAAATAACAGCTTTCTATTTCTAAGGTCCAATTTCAGTTTTAGACACCTGTGACAAATACTTCACCAAAAAAAAAAAAAACTGCGAAGTGAATTTGACAGCCGAATAATGTGACAAAACCACTGCAACCAATTAAGTAAAAAAACAACATAATAAGCCATGCTGAAGAAACCCAATGAACATGGGAAATGTTGGGGAAAATAAGCCAGTAATTTAGTAAAGAATATGGAGGCATACACACGCACACACACACACACATACACATACACACACACACACATACACACACACAATAAAAAATCTTTGCCCATGTTTCAGAAAATGTCATTTGGAATTAAAGTTGAATTTTGGGGGGAGGGGCACTAATGGCTTAGGACAAAGTGTGGCAAAAAGTTTGATTTATTCCTGCCCAGGAAACATATTAGGTAATTCTCCGTCCTATTATTCATCAGCTTTCTGTTATTTTGTCACTGACTAAACCCCTCACTTTGTAAATGTGCTTACAGGAAGACACCACAGATGCCAGTTTAAAAGAAAAAAAAAGCACTGCGAGACAAAGGAGAGAAAATATCAGCCACATCAGAAAGTGTCTAGTAGGTTGCTTTCTTTCATATACAAAGCTGATACCCAGGAAGATACTGGAAGGTTGAGTTTGCTCTGGCTTAGGGAAAGCCCAAGGTATTGTAGTTGGAGCTAAAGAAGTAGGCAAATAATGTTTGCCTGAAAATGAAAAATCCTTTTTTTTAATAACAGCAAATATTTGCCTTTCGTCGAGAGCAAACTGATGTCACTCTTTGCTGAAGATGTGGCAGATGTAACAAAAAGCTTGAGACCCTGGCTTTTGATGCTCTCCTTCCTTGGTTCTCACACACGCGCACACACCGGGGTGGGGACAGACGTCATCTCATGGATGAAGAGCTACAGCAGAGGACTAGGGGAAGGATAAAGTCAAACAGGCCAAGCATTATGGAAAACATATATTCGGGGAAGACATATATTGGGTGAAGGATTGGGAAGATTTGCCGAGATTAGTCATGGATGTCATTTAGAAAGAGTTAGAGAATTGGTAATTAACCTCTCCCCAGTACCACTAGCCCTGTCATGTCACAAACGCATTTATTTTAGAAATGGAAGCCTGTCCAGGCTGTGGAGTTCAGAGTCTCCACACTGGCAGCCATCACCGTGCTGGAAATTGTGCCAAAGTGTGTGGCTCTCCCCGACGGCCCCTGCCCTTCTGTCTCTGGGATGGTCAAAGTGACCTTGATTTGAATGTTGAACATCAGTCATTTTCCTCCAGGATACAATCACGCACAGGACTGTAAATAGGATAAAGGCGCAAGAAGAACAACTTTTTGACACTCATCTTCTGTCAAATCACCTCTGCTGAAATCAAAATGATAGCCTGGAATTTGGATCTCAACATCACTGGGTACTTAGCCTTTACATATATATTTTTTTTTTCAGAGATAGAAAAGACATTGCTAACTTTCCTATGAGAATAGAAGCTGTAAAAGAATGGATTAAAAAATGTTTCTTTACTCTTTGTGCCTAGCATTCCACTTGACACTTGGGAAATACCCCCTGAGCACTGGCAGAAACGAGTGGCTGGTTTAAAAATAGGAAGTGGCTAGATAAACTCCAAAAATGACAGCATTACCGTAATGACCACTATTGTGAGTGAAGTGTTATTCACTTTACACGTGAAATTAATCTAGATGAAATTGGCCAATTGGATCGATTTATATCAGCTCAGTTATGCAATGAAGCTCATTTGCCTGCCGGGAGCTCCGGCAAGCCAGCCGTCCATCCAGATAGGAAAGCACCCAAGAAACCCCTCTCCTCTCTGCCTGAACGAGTCATCACAGCCCTCACAATTCCTTTCTACATTCATGCTTGCCCATCACTGCATGACACACGATAAGGAAGATAGGAAAGCAAATAGTCCAGGAATGTTCCCCTTCCAAAAGATTTCAAGGCTCCAGGACATGCTTCCCCGGCATGGACGGGAATGAAGATCTCAGACCTCAGTTCTCCCCACTAAGGTTTTGTCAGCTCTTCTTTTCATGGTTCCCTAGCCTGACAAGTTCTCCTTTCCACTTCTCAGCATGGGGGCTTGAACTCGGGGCCTTGTCCGTGTTCAGGAGACGCCCTGGGCCCCTGAAACTACATCGATGTTCCTCATGCTTAACTCATTTCCAAAGTACAGTTGTGTTAGCTTTTGACCCCCTCCAGGCCCCTCCTGTCTCTGCCTTCCAGGGCCTGGGACGACAGGTGTGTGCTACGCTACCTGCCTCCCCTGTGCACACATCAAGGCACCCAGTTCTGAGAAGAGAGAGCCTGACACTTGAGGCTGAGCTCGTTCCTGCGTCTACCTTTAACTCTGGTCTCCGTCATGGCAACCAGAGCCGTGGCTTGCAATTTCTTCCCGATCAGGAGAATCATCGGGGACAGTTCTTTAAGAAAAAAATTAAACCTTCCTCCAGGAGAATCATTGCAAAAGCCAGTGGGTCAGAGGGTTTCCAGAGATCCGTGCTTGTCAAATGAGAACCTGCAGGGGCTCTTGTGGCTCCGACGTGGAAAGCTCTGGATGGAATCAGGACTGAAAGCAGAAGCAAACGTTTAGTCTTAGCTGACCAGTGGTCAGCTGGTCAGCTCACAAACAAGGAATTCCAGAGATAGCAAGACATTTCCAGTTTACGGCGGCCAGGTGCCCGCTCGTGGTGACCTGGACACCGAGCCAGCATGTCATACCACCCCAAAAACAGCTGACCTTACGGAAGTAGGGGTGCTCTCAGAAAATGAGGCGGGCTCTAGACAAATCACCACATCCCCAGCCCCAAACCGATTGCTCGATAGCGAGGGGATGGTGTAAGAGAAGATGTGAGATCAATATAAATGGCTAGGAAAAATAAGCCACTGGTGGGGGATATCCACCCCACAGAGCTTTAGGAGACGGATATATAAATAATTTTGCACCTGGTGTCTGGTCTCAGGCCATTTTCAACCAGGGTCGTTTTTTTTTTTTTGCATTTTCTTCTCTATCTGCAGCCATGCTCACAGAAGGTTCTTAACCCTGGATAAATGTGGTCCGAATCCTAGAATTCTGTGGATGGTAATCGTTGAGCCCTGAGTGGTCTGACTGCTTCACCATTGTGCTTAACTGTACATTGATATAGATTGAAGTTTCTAAGCTGGACACAGAAGCAGGGAGGTGGAAATTGCATTTAGGGCAGGCTTCCCTGTTCATCAATTCCCGCTGAGCCCGGCAATCTGGGTGAAAAAAGAACTCCTTGGCCTCCAATGTTCAGGAGTGAGAATAATTGAAATATCAAGCTACTTTTCCATATCTCCCAACACCTTAGCCGAATCCTTCCTCTGCTTCTGCCTTTGTAACGGACTTTATAATCACAGATCCCTTAATCCGAACACTTCTTAAGAGGAAATCATAATAACTTGCTTAGATCTAATGTTGTAGAGAAACATTTTATGGCCCTGGGATACATTTTCATCTGAGTTATTAAAGTCCAATTACATCATGTTTTCTTCAAGGAATGCCAAGTGCTCAGGGGACAATATTGCAGTGGCTTGCTCGCGTTCCCCTCTTGGAAATAATTACACAGATATGGGCCCAATATTGCAAATCATGTCCCCTACCCTCTGTCCACAAAGACATAGGGACATGTCCACACTTAGCAGCCATGGCTCAGTAGCATTAGAGAGGAAAAACTGGAATACAAATGTAAAGCCCTCTCCTTCCTATTACTGAATATACACCGCCTTCCTGGTGTGAAACTCTGTGTGCGAAGAAGGAGAAGGAGAAGGGGAAGGGGAAGGAGAAAGAGAAAGAGAAAGAGAAGGAGGAGAAAGTACCAGTAGCAAAGGAATAAACCTTGTGTGGTTTTCCAAATACTTTCCCATGACTGGCATGGTGGCTGACACAGGAGAAGTGCCAGCTGGAGCAGCAAAGCCTGCTGGGAATCACAGTCCCAAAGCAACAACAACCAATGGCGTTTCACTGCCTACAGATTGAGTATGGCAAAGGTCATTTTTCTACTTGTATTGCTATAAACTTTTTCTTTGTGGGGGGAGGGTGAGGGCCTCGGGGACCTGAAGTTCATAGGCTGTTTTGTAGAAGGTGGCAAGCCAATGGTGGTTCCCAGGACTCACAGCCCCCCGGCCTCTTTGCTATCCCCTGGATGAAGGCATAGCTTCAATGGAAGAATTCCATTTTGGTGAACTTGAGTAATTATTTAGCGAATGCCACCCCCTTGAAGGGACCTCCAAGGAACATTCTCCACTCTGAATCTTGCAGACGGGGCAACCTCATGGAGTCCTGGGAGGGGGGGAGGACTCCCCAAGAGGCTGATTTGAACAGAGGTGATCTAATGGTCATTTGGGTTCTCTCCCCCCTGCCCACCCATCCCACCCCCCTCCCCATTTTCTTAGAATGAGTTCGCACAAATCTCTGGAGAGAATCTTTCTAGGACAAACAGGAACCTACTGGTTTTCTCCCATGAGTGAGGTGAAGTTGTTTTCAATGTTGTTAAAGAGTTCTGAGCCACCTCAGAACAGAATTAATTTCTGCTGGTTGTGCTGCAAATAAAACAGGACCCCTGTGGTAGGGAGCTGTAGGCTCCATAAATGCTGAAGATTTGGTTTGCACATGGATGCCAATAAAAGAAAAGAAAAATCCACGGAGACAGAGGAAAGAAGCCCCAGCCCTGGCTCCATTCCCCCCTCCCTCCTCACCTTTCAGATAACAGAGCATGCAGACTTAACCCTGAAAGGGTATGTTTTATGATTACTTAATAAAATGGGGATGAAGTAAGCAAATACATGTTGAGAAGTAACATTTAATTTCCAGGAGCGCCCTGAGAGACTTATCATGGAACAGAGCCATTTCAATTACTTGGAAACTCATGGTCAGTAATGTTAAAATGACCTCACACTGCGGAAGTACCCCACAGTATGAAGAAGCGGGTATGAAGAACCCCAGTTAGAAAACAAGCATGTCGAGTATCCCTGCAGCCAGGCCAGGGTCGAAGATGAGAGATTCCCAAGCAAAGACTAAACTGTTCAGCCAGTTACCTCCACAGCTCAGAATCACATAGCATCCAAGCACAGGGTTAGAAGGAGATTTGAGATGCATCCCCGCCCCCGCCACTCCAAGGGTCTGTCACCCCCCTTCTAGGTAAAAGTATACTTGAGCCTCGCTTAATTGATTGTTAGAGTGGTTTTATTTTTTTTAGTGGTTTAAACTATTGTCATATTTATTGTTGTGTCTCCGGTCACTTACCTATTACATGTACATTCTGGCTAAGTGCATTTGATTTTATTCAACATTTGTATACACACACACACACACACACACACACACACACACACACTCCAAGTAATATCCCTGAAAATAGTCCATATGCACACATGAAAAAAATCTATCAAAATATTACTGGGAGTTTGTATATACACATACACACACACACAACACCCTCAGAAACAAATATGAGGGGTCACCTTGATTTCAAACTGTATCCCTGAGTCTGCTCTACTTTAGAGCGTAATGTTTCTAAACACAGCTATCTCTATTAAAAAAATTAGAGATAGTAGCCGCCTCCATTGGGTCTTTATAAACCTCTACAGAAGAAAATTAAATTGGCTATTGTTTTTTTTTTAAGTTTCCTGGGGAGATAGCTCTATGGAAAGTAAATGGAATAGGTGCCAGATTGCTCTCCTCTCGAAAACTTTGATGACTCTTTTATAGATTCTCTGCAAAGTAATTAAAGTCCAATTAATTGGGAAAATATACACAATGGGTATTCCTAATATTCCATCTCCAACAGAAGCAACTTTTATCACCTTAAACAAGTGGCTAAGCTGAAGTTACAAATTTATATTTTGGGCTCCCTAGCAAATGTATCAGAAAATACACGCTTGCACTTTCTGGAGTACAAAATAAACTTCTCTCTGGTGGAAAGAAAGTATCTCAGGCCCTTTGAGAACCCATCATACTTTATCAGTTTGGACAGTGCATTGGTACTCTGTTATATAAAATGACCGTAACTACATAACTGCTATAATTGCTAGATGTTTCAATGGACAGGAAAATTGAATCCACTAACAGGAATCCAAGAGAAACATTTTCTGGACACACACACACACACACACACACACACACACAGACACACACACACACAGACACACACACACACACACACACAAACTCACAAATTGCCAATTTATCCATTCCCTTAATCCAGACTTTTACTTCCTTCACTTCTATAACTTCAGCTCAGTTTTACTTTACATCCTCTTTGTTCCTCTCCTACTTGTACTTCTTTGTAAATAATGCTAGCTACTCCTTCAAAGCTCTGATCCCAGTGGCTTTACCCAAGACCAAAGCCCACGGACACAGCCAGAAATTCCAACTGCCTCTCTCTTTGTGGGTATCTTAATCAACTTACTTACTTTCCTTTCCTCCCGAGAAATAAAAGGAATCTATCTCGACAAGGACGGAATCCAACCTTTCAAAGTTACAATTTCCATTCTTACCCTTTAAAGGGTTCCAGAGATTCAGTTTTGACCAATTATTAGTTCAACCAATAGTTGCTGAAATTCTTGTTGCCTGGGCAGCCCGGCTGTAAGGAACTGTCATCGATGTTAGGATATTTAATATATTTACTAAAGGAATGTCTGTCACAATCGCTGTGTTCAAATAGCAAACCTGAGACTCAGGAAGTGGTGGGCCGGGGCTGCAACTCATTCATACGGCACTTCTGTTGGACATTATAATCTTATGGAGGATTGGCTTCTCCATGCAACCAGCTAGCACTCCACAGCCTTCTGATACTCAGTCCCTTTGCTGCATCCTCTTCTCTGCGTTCTCCCTTCCCACTTTTCATCTAGTTATCTCTCAGCAACAACAACCCCCACCCTCTCTGCATCCGATTCATGTCTGTTCTCAGTACAACAGTGCTATAACTATACCAGCATCTACGACGGAGAGTTGTTGTAGGAAGAAATTGAACATAACAATATGAAATCAGCCCTACCGATTTTAAAGGTCCTCCCCAAGTCCAGAGTCCCCATACATTTTCTATTACAGCTGATTTTTCTTGAGGAGATAATTTAGTTAAGCAATTTATTTTTCAATCTTATTGGGTTCGTCGGGCTGTTATGTCTCATGCGTATCATCTGAAGAGTCTGTCATGCTATCACTCCCATTACTAATGTGTAGAATTTCAGCTGCGTTATTCTTAGACATATGTCTAGCTAGAATTGAAAACTGGTAGCAATGGGGAGAAAAAAAAACCCCTGCTTTTCTGGGGAAAAAAATGTGCTGTGTGTTTCTCAGTGTTTTCTGGTAGTAGGTTTTGTGTCGTTGTTTTGGGAGTTTTGTTTGTTTCTTGGTAGGGCTTGCATCCAGCTCAGGGGCTATCTGCTAGGGAAGCACTGTACTAGTTGACTCAGGCCCCCAGACGTTTAGTTATTTTTCAGGTATGTTTAGTTATTTCTCATGCCTTGTGTTTAGTCCCCAGGTATTGTCTCAGACTGGTTTCTCCTAGCCTGCTTCCCACACATCTGCAAATATAGGTGTTATATGAAGCACCAATACAACCTAGCTTTTTCTGTGAGATAGGGTCTTGCTGACTGTATCTCAGCAGTCCTCAGACAACGAACCCTAATGAATCTCCACATTTACCTTTGCAGTGATCTTTTTGATAAAGGAAAAATAAAAGGTAATTTTGTAGTTCATTAGGTCCCTTTTGTGGAACCCTCACCATGCTCTAATCCCTAGTTGAAGATTGTTTACACTGATTTTACACTTTCTCTAGCTAGACCGGGGCTTGTTTTCTCCTTGCATTGTTTTACTTCTTCTTGCTTTATTACAGAGACAAGGAAACCCTTAACAGCAAATGTTCAACCTCCGTTCAAGTTCAACCTCCTTGACAAACCCATCAAACCATTTCCCTTTTCCCCACTTGAGCTAGGAGTGCCCGCGTGGAAAGCTCCCTCGTGAGAATGCAGTTGGAAATCTGAACTGACCGCTGCTCACAGTGTGTCTTCCACCTGGGTGATACAGCCTCATACTTGCCCCTCAACCAGAGCCTGAGTTTCTCAGGGGTTGTTAGAACAAGGGAGAGTCTGGGGATGAGATGCCCACTGCACTCTGGGGCACAGTACAGGGCACGCTGTCCACAAATGCAGACTCCATGTCTAATCACAGCAGATGTGGCGGCCTACAATAGCCCACAATGGCCTTAGTATTTCTGTGAGTGAAGCATGGGCGTGATTCTTCACGGTCCTCTCTTTCACTGGCCACAAGGACCCTATCACCCAGGACTGTGCATCCTGGAGGGCTAGCTGGGGAAGGAGCCAGTCTCCAGCAAAGACGATATGCGCACAATACAATCTTGCAAGACCTGCTCGTCGGCCAGTCCCTAGTTCCTGAAACTATAAAAGCCCAGGAGCTGTCCCCAGCTCCTTGTGCCTATGGTCTCTCAAGATGGCCACCTGCTTTATCCATCAATAAGGGAGAGGCATTGGAGAGGTCTGCTAGACATTCGGGAATGATGCCCAACACATAGAAATGACTCTTGTTACCAGTCACTGCAGCGACAGCCGCACCACCGCCGGGCTCTATTTTATTGCTGACATCAAGTCATTTGGTCAGGCTCAAGGAGAGAGGGTTGTGACTGTACAGAGCAGATTATACCAGGAAGACAAGATTATAATAGGCCACTTCAGAAGTGGCGGCAGATCAAATCTCACCTACATGTTTCTCTAGGATAATGAATGTTGTGATCTCTCTTTTTCCCTCTTTCCCTCAGTCTCCCCCTTTTCCTCTCATCTTTCTCACTTGTTCTCTTTGTATTTGTGTGTAGTGTAATACATATATACACACATACGTGTGTGAACATGTATTTCAATATATGCTTTAATATAAAGCATCTGTTCTGTACAAGACGTAACTTTTTGCTCTTCATATGATATGTATAAAGAATGAATATTATGTGAATCACCAATGGGCAGGATTTTATATCTAATATGAATGCCTGCATATAAAAACAAAGTGGGAGAGGAATTTCTGTGATGTCTTGGCCAATATATTATGATGTATAAAGATAAAAAGATATGAAATATGTTTTCCTGTCATTAAAAGAATTCACAGTTCAGAGGTTTCCATTGGTTTTCCCATTAAATCTCTTCCACGGGAGAGGAGACGATACTACGAGGGCAAGCTTAATGGCTCTCTCTGTGAAATGTAATCATCAGGTATTGGGAACCTGGGAGGAAACAACGTAACCTGGTAAGTCAATCAATCATAGAAATCATAGACTAAGCCTTGAAGAGACAGTCTACCAATTCATCAGTCGATAGCATTCAGTTCTATCTGTTTTCCAAGTCCTTGATGCTTGCCAAAGACAAAACAAAAATAGTCACCCAAGTATTGAAAAGAAGCTTGATAAATTGAAGTTGAGAATTAATTTAGTCTTCAATTATTGTGATATATAAGCAAATGTTAAAGCAGGCTCCTTAGGGGCCTGGGAAATTGAATGAGAAGATGGCAAAGCTACCCCAAACTGAAAAGATGCAGGGAAGAGAAGACACATCCAAGAAGCCGCTGGGACTCAGTGACTCTAATTAAGAAAGCTGACCATGAGACAGATGCACAGAAACCAGGAGCAGACATGCACAGTCAGACACAGAGAGCCCTGGGACCAGAAAATATGATTGGATCAAACACAAATCATTTCAGTTCAGAAGGTTAGTGGTAGAGGGACCAGACTTATCCGCAGATGCATAATTGAACAAATACGAGTCAAAACAACAAGAAAGAACACAGTGGCTATGGAATTCTTTTTTTTATGATTTTCTTTGAAGATTTTTTTTCCCTTTTCAATGGCAGCTTTAGAGAGATGGTTAAGATCACCATTCTAGAAAACCGAGCTGAATAATGGATTACTTTATGTACCTGGCTTACACTGATGCCTTACAAGGGAATACATAGAAACCCTCAACGACACAAGTTCTGTCCTTCTTATTTGTGATGATGACTCAAAAAAATGTTTTCATTCTGGTTCAAGGAAGGATATCTGGAGTGTGAACACCGCACTGGTATTGGGCAAAGCCAAGCGTGGGGCCCTCAGGTAAACGGAGGCAGATTGGAATGGAAGACACAGCAACTACTCAGCGTGCACTGCATGCGGCCTTTTAATAATGTAAGGAAGGGTTGCTAAACTGATAGCTTGGTTGGCGTGGTTGGCGTGGCAGGTTAAATGAGAGCAGCATCAAGTGTTTCAAACAGGATTTTATGGCTCATGCAGCGGCATGCCGACGGGAAGATGAAGACTTTCTAGAGTTGTTTCCCATACTATGTCCAGAATGTGCAGCTGAGACTCCCTGTCCTTCCTCTATCCAAAAAGAAAAACGCCTCGTGAGTTTATTTCAATCAGCTTCTGCCTCCATGTTCCAACACTGTTTCTATTAAAAAAGACACCAATTGAAATCAAACACAATTTTGTTGCCAGGAGCTGGTGCTAAGCACTTTGTTATCCTGGATATTCAGAAAGCAGAGACCTCGAGGGTCTCCACTCCAAAACCAGCCAGGACGGAGAAGCCAGAGAGATTCCATCCCTAATGGATGAGCTCAACGTTGGCCTGGAAGCATGGCTCCAGTTGTGGCCAAAGACACCAGCCAGAGCACAAGGGCACATACTGCGTCCCTCCTCCAAGTTAAAACATGCTATTCTGTCTATCCACTCGAAGTCATTTGAAAGCAGAAGAGAAATCTTTCTGAGCAGTACACAGCTAAGATAGTCTTACATTTCTGCAGCATGAGAGAGCTCAGCAACCATTTCCTTGTAAGGATAACTTGGCAGTCTGTATCAAAATATTAGACTCAGACATTCTACATTTAGAAACGTACTATGAGAAAAAGGCACGCAGAGATTAGCAAAGAGGGTTGTTTTACAGCATGTTTACAGCAAAATATTTAAAATCACCCCAATGCCAACAATAAGCTAATAGATAAATTGGGATGCCTGAAACACACAAACAAAATCCTACTACGCTACTAAAAGTAGTTTTAGTTAAGAACACTGAAGACATGACTTTTTTTCATGATATATTTCTAAGATATAAAAATAAGTTTATGAACAATGTGTACCCAGAAATTAGAAATTATATATGGGTATTTTCATACAAGTACATATGCATTTCAGGATATATGTATCTGAACTATATGTCAGTCCAGTAAAAAATACATATATATTTCTTACTAGAGTATATTACACTATTTTATATCATATAGTTTATGAACATATTAATAAATGATAAGGTCAAATATATAGGCTAATGATTATGCCTATGTCATAATGGCAAAATATTTTTAGATATCTATTCTTCTGCAATTTTTGAAATATTCTACATTGTGCGTATGAAACTGCTCTACAAATAAAACTGAGAACCGAGTATGGAGGAACACTCTTGAGTTCAAGGCTACACTGCAGTATGAATTGGCTTGACGAGAATGCACAGAGAGAAGCTGTCTCCAAAGAATAAAAGCAGGAAAGATTTTTTTTTTTAAATTCTGTCAGCCGTTTCTTTGTTCCTCTCCTCAGGTCATGCACTCATTCCTCCGGAATCCAACAGAATCGTAACCGTTCATGTACAGAAAAGGCAAGTGAAGGATTTTTAGCAAAATGGCATAGTCACAGCCAGGGGCTGGGAGTTCACACTTGTAATCTCAGCTACTCAAAGAGGCTGAGACCTGTAGATGAAGCTTTGAAACCATCCCAGGTGGAGATGTTCACGAGATTCTTATCTCCAATTAACCACTCAAAAGCCCTAAGTAGAGCTGTGGCTCAACACTATTGTTGAGATTAAATAGCTCAGGGACAGCGCCTCGGCCCTGAGCTCAAGCCTCAGGACTGGCACCAAAAACAAAGAAAGGATCTAGGCATCCTTGCTTGTGGAGGTAGTAGAAGCAAACATATGCCCCAATGTTTGACCATCAAGGAATCCGATTAGGTCGGTGTGTAAATGTAAGAGCATCTTATTTGGCCACTCATGTAACTTAGCCCTGACAGCCCCTCACCCATACAGTGAAGATCCAAAGACCACGAATCCCTTTTTCAATTAAGAGCTTACAAATTTAATCACGTCACTACATTTCAAAAAAAAAATGCTTTGTTTGAAACGACAATACTTTTTTTCTGCCATAGACCATTTATCATCTAAGGATGGATGAAAAATATCTTGTGTTGCCATTTTAAATAAAATCCACCGTTGCCTCCTCAGCACTGCATTTCATCTTGGTTAAGCGCTGGATTAACTCAGTCTCCTTCTAGAATACCAAACACTGTAGCTCTGAACCCTCGCTCTCGTTCCTGTCTCAGATCTGTGACCTGTGAAAGAGCCAGTGATTGGCCCACGAGGGAGAAGAAAGGAGGCAGATGGGTTTCAGGGAGTTGCCATCTCTTTACAGAGATGGAAAGTCAGGAAGCGAAGCAATTGAAGTGAAGCAGCTAGGAGGGCAATGTATTTTACTTTATTAGTGTTTCTCTATTCCCTTCGCTTTTCTTTTTTCTTTTTGGTTGGTCGTGGGACTTGAACTCTGGGCCTGGGCGCTGTCCCTGAGCTCTTCAGCTCAAGGCGACCGCCCTACCCCTGGAGCCACAGCTTCACGCTCTCCCTTCACTTTCCTCACAGCGCTCGTGCTTTTGATCAGGTGACGGTAAATACGCCTTCCTTCTTCCCCCCGATGCCTGAGTTCAGAGGGATAGGGGGTCAGTGCGATAGATGCCGGTCGCTTTTACTGAATGTGCGTCACCTGGGGAAAAATCCACTCAGATCGAGCAAGTTGCGAAGGGGACAGCTAGTCAACGTAGTCACGGCCTCATGCCATGTCCTGATCCCCAGAATAAAAAATGAAAATACACACAGAAAAGAGCATAATCAATTTTTCCTTCAGGCTTGACCATGTTTGGGCATCCATCTGCCTCAGAGAAGCCTGGCATGCCTGTCCCAGTTTCGAGAGAGAGGGGCAGAGCTGAGAGACACGGTCAGCCATTTTCCACTCGAATGCTCGGGCTTCCTAATTTGGTTGAATAAATTCTGGGGCACAGTGCCCCTTAGCTGAGAAATCAAGGGGTGTGTGTGGCAGGGTTGGAGGGGGGAAAAGACCAATAATCAGTAAATCAAGGTCATCTGGTCAGATTCTATAGAATGCGAGATAAAACCACATCCTACATTAAATTTTTTTTTCTCTTGTTTGCAACTCAACATAGAAAAGTTCCACTTGGGGTGGAATTATTTAAAGATTTCACATCATGTCATTTCTTCTACTTTTCCTCCCATGCTTTTAAAGCGTTTACACGTACTCTGAGAGGTGATACAGTTAACAAAGGGTAACTTGAACAAGACGAATGAATAGAACGATGAGGATGCACTCTGGCTGCTCAAACAGCCCGTCAATGGCGTCGAGGTTAAGCTAAATCCATTCGGGGAACAGCGAAGTTGGGAGAGATGCAGATAAGAATAATGTAGAACATTATTTTGGCTTTGGAAGGAAAAGATAAGCCTGGGTGAGAGGCCAGCAGAGCAAATTAGGACGGAGATGAATGAGCCGAGGTGAGAAAAATAAAGAAGAAAATTAGAGACGATGGGAGGAGGAAAGAGAAACTCAGGGCAGAAAACATAGGGCTCTATATTCTAATTGTCTTAGATATGAAGTTTACATCGGTTTCCTCTCTGCTTAAAAGCTACAAAGCAAAACAAAAACGGTTTTGGATGTGTTAGATGATCTCATGAGCAAAATATCTTCAAAATCAGGGAAAGATACTTGTATGACAATTCTGTTTGCATTTACCAACATGGAAATCCTGCTAGTAGTACCTACAAAGGCCCCTACTCTGTGTGTGTGTGTGTGTGTGTGTGTGTGTGTGTGTGTGTGTGTGTGTGTGTGTGTGTGTGCGTGCGCGTGCACGCAGGCTCGCTGGTACCAAGGCTTGTACTCAGGGGCTGGGTACTATCCATTTTTGGGCTCAGGGTCGGAGCCTGACCACTTGGGCCACTTGTTTTTTGCTGGTTAAGTGGAGCTAATATTCTCAGGGACTTTCCTGCCTGAGCTGGCTTCACACCATAATCCTCTCATCTCAGCCTCCTGAGTAGCTAAGGATTAAAAGCATAAGCCTTTCACATTAGGCTATGGTAATCAACTATTTTCCCTAAATATCCATATTTTGTCACATTTGCTTCGGACATCTTTTTCTTTCTCTTCTTGCAAATTCAGGTAAACCTGTAATAAGATCTTACACCTTCCCTCTGTACTCTCTCTAGTCCCAGTAAAACTCCCCTTCCAATGCTCTTGATTCTTAATGCATAGGTTAGTGAGTATAGACAATTTATACAATTGTTGGGTGCCTTAAGATTTTCGATACCATATCTCCTCACTGAAGGTATTTTCAAATGAATTAACAGGATGTAAAAATGTCATATGAATAAATCCAAAATATACAGTGTAGAGAAGGGACAGGCAAAGTCTTTCTTTGACATTTTTCCCCTATGTCAACATTCTTCCCTTCTTTTATTTATCATACTATAATTAATCCTTGCTAACTTTATATATGTGTATATATATATATATATATGTACAAATGAAGTGTTCCTTTTACCCAATAGGAGAGGAAGCACCGGGGAATTCTGAGGAAAACAATGCAAAAATAACTGCTCAGACTTGTAGTGGACCTTCACGTACACACACAGAATGGTTCTTTTGACCATATACAGCCCTACCTGAAAGTATCTAATATTAATTTTTAGCAAATACTTTGGATATTACTATCATTTTTATAAGCAGAATTTTCTAAATCTTTTTGACTGATTAAAGCTCTTTTGAATGTAGTTGATTACAGTGACATCTGCATTTATCTATGTTAACATCCATGTAGCATATATAATTATATATAATATATAGTTTATATGCATATATTTATATATCTTCTATTGGTTCTATTCAGGGAAGAATTTGACAATAGGGCACATGTAATTCTTCCGTGTGTGTGTATGTTGTTTTTTTCTAATTTCCCGGTGATTGTACTGAATGATTATCTCTTTCTACCATAACTGGTGTGGCTTTGGCTATCTTGTGAATGTGGCATGAATTTGCCTGGAAATGGTGTGTGGTATATACTCACATTCAATTTCATTCTACAATTCTCTTCTCCTCACTATAACACACGAAGGCATCTCTTCTCCTATGGCCTCCATCACATCTATAGTGCTGAATTTTAATACGTTTAACTTCTCTGGTAAAAAAGAAAAAAAAAGGTATATTTTTCTGAAAATTTTTTGTTATGTGAGAAAGGGTTGGAATTCCATTTCAATATATTAAAGGCAGTCTAATTGACTTATGATTTTTCCCCTCTTCAAAATCTAGCTAATGTATTTTCAGAAATTAATTTACTTCCTATAATTTCTTGCAGTTAATCATGTATATTTCATGGCACCTCAACAACATTCGAGAAACCTCCGATAATGCTGTCATTATGTCTGCTTTACATTCAGTGTGTACTTTAGTGTTTCTTAATTATGTTCGTCAAAAAGTTTCTTGTCTTTATAAACCAAAGGCTTTATCTTTTATGTCCTTTTCTTCATTGTTTTTAATTTCTCCCCGCTAGTTATCAGGCTTTCCTGCTTCTTGATTTTGACATGTTTCATCACCCTTATTTTTCTGTTCCTCTTCCTCACTTTTTCTTAGCATACCTGGATTATACAAGGGAGTTCTCCTTTGATACAGCTAAGCATGCATCTAATGTTTTGGCTGGCCCACTGTCTTGTAAGCTTCCCTTTTAGCCATTTTGAGTTCCATTGATTCTGTTTTCACACACCTTTGAAGAACTTCCATTTGGCTTTCCCGCAGGCGTGGTCCTCGGCCCGTGGTCTTCACGGGGGCGGGAGAACTTCGAGAGGAGGACGGTTGGGTCGTCGAGTGTGCCTGCCAGGGGACGTGGATCCCGAACCTCATTCTCTCTTTCTGTTTGCTTCTAGGTCACTGTGAGGGGATGGGGCTCCTTCTGGGCCAAGGCCCAAGGGGCAAAGCCAAGGGACCCTGGACTAACACCTCTGAAGCTGGAGCCAAAACAATCTTTTGTTTGTTGTGATTCTATGATCTTTAAGTAGTTGTGCGAAGGAGTTACCATTCAAAAAAGGCAATTTAAAAGTACAATACATTTTTTTTTCTATTTTGCAGGTCCTCAAGGATAGTGCTCTACCACTGGAACCACTCTGCTACTTCCAGATTTTCCTGTGATTCACTGGAGATAACAATCTCTGGCTTCAAACCGTGATTCTCAGATCTCAGCCCTCTGAGTAGCGAGGACGGCAGGTGTGAGCCACTAGCGCCTGTCTACCGGGCATCTTCGTCAACATCACCTCTTTTATCGTCAGCCCCATCTCTCCCAACCCAACCTTTGCCTCTTTGATGCTTTTTGTCTTGGTCACAGAAGGCTGGCTTGCACAGCAGCAGAGCTCGAGACCTCTGGGTCTGCTGTGGTTTTAACTCGTTTGTGCTGGACTTCTTGAGTGGATAATCTAGAGAAAAGGCTATTGGGATGTCGATGCATCTTTCGTTGAATATGCCAAAATCTTTACCCGGGGGGATGTGACAGGCTGAGAGGGAAGGGTATGGCTGTGCCTTTCAGAACCAGATATCTCTGGTAAGAAACCCAAGAGATGCCTGTGGCAGGGTTTGGGCAGAATTTTTGCACTTGATTAAAGTTAGGAATAAATTCCTTCCCAAACCTTGTCTTCTCACGTCCCTCCTCTCTACCTTGCTCAACAGTGGTTTTTCTTCTTCTTTTTTTTTTGTTTCTTTAGAAGCTATGTTAGTATACAATGGTGACTTTCATTTACATTTTTTTCCCTCCAGATAATGGTAATGATAACCGGTGTAATGCATGCTTAGGAGACATCTTATATCTTCTTTCTGAATTACCCCTCAGAGCCTTTAGTTCTATTTGAATTATCAATTGGATTCGTTTTGTGGAAGTCCTTTTAATAGCTCTTGATGAATCCTTTGTGGAGGTTTGTCTTGCAAGTGTCTCCTACTTAGACTTTTCTTTGCATACTTCAGCGGTTTCTGGTAACGAACAAAAATGCTTCATTTTAATGAAGTTTAAATGGAAAATATTTTTCCTTTGTGGTTAATGCTTTCCCCCATCTTCAGTCCTATTTATAAGATCTTCTTGCTTCTTTTCTTCGATTTGCAAAATCTATGATTTTTTTTACTGTTCTAATATAAGTATTTTTAAGCTGCAGGTTGAATTCTGTAAATTTAATTACTCACACAAATCCAAATTGAAATTACTCACGTTCTTTGTTTTAGAATTGGTTTCAGTTCCATTAGTCTGTCACATTGGGGTTTTTTGAGCTATTTTTTTTTTGCATTGACTTGCCTGTTCTTTCTTGAGCTCCTTAAGATGAATAACACAGATCATTTGGTTTAGATCATTTCTTTTCTTAATTGTTTTCATTAAAAGTTCCCTCTCCTTTAACACTATTTTACCCCTCTATACAGAAATTAAAATTTTCATACATTTTTGATAGAAAATACTTTCATTGCCATTCAAGATCAAAATAGGTACAAACCTTCCAAGTATTTCTTTGACCCCTGTCTTGCTTAAAGATCTGATTGTTTGCTTTTTTAAAAATTATGGATTTATAACTTGGTTCCACTATATAACCAGAGAATGCTCTGAATACAAGCCTTTCTTCAGGATTCTCTGAGCTTGACTTAAGGTCTAGTTCACAATAGTGTCTTAATGAATGCCCAGTGTTTGGTTGGGAAATAGGTGTTTTCGGTATCAGTAAAGTACATATTTCAGTAAGTCAGGCTTCTCTTATCCCAGCTACCGGGGAAACACAGTGGGTAGATGTGATGGTACCTGCCTCTCCTCTCCAGGGAAGAGCAGTTGCGTATAAACAGGAAGTTCACAGCCCTGGGCAGCCAGGACATAAAGCAAGACCCTGCCCTGAAGACCCTGCTGGAGATGTGGCTAACATGATGGACTGCCTAACCACCACTCCTGAAGCCTGGAGTTCAAACCCCGGCAATGAAAATAAGACCCTGGCTCCTCACGTACTCCATTTCTCTCCCTGCTCCTGTCACTGTCATTGTCTGCCTCCAGGTCAGTTCCACCATGTTGCAGAACGGAATATCAGAATGTTTCTATTTCATCTTGATAAGGTAAACGACAAAGGAAGCATCACATTGAGTGGGGGAGAAAGGCCATGTCGTCAATTGAGGGAGCGAATATTTGAATTCAAAGTGAATGTTATCCTTAAAATCCATGGCCAGGTTAGAGGAGAACCAATATCACATTTAAATATAAAGCTAAAAGAGTACATGGAACAAGTAACCTGTTCTTCATGAAGACACTGGACAGATCATTATTTTTTTAATTCACTGTCTCCTTCGGGTAAGTGATATTTAAATTCCTTTTAAAAAATTATCATCATCCTTAAGTAGTTACACAAAGGGGTTTCAGATCTACATGTCAGTTTGCGAATACGATGCGTCTTAATCAATTTTAAGTAATCCTCCCCAAAGCTCCACAGACTAAGCAATTTTAAAAGGAAGAATAAAATAAGAAATGCAGGGCTAATTTCTCCTAAATTATGTAGCAGCTCAGTGATATAGCTAGGATTTCCCTCACTGCCTACAACTGTGAAAAATAAAACCTAATGAATAAAAACAATATAGTGATTTAAAAATTCCATGAGAGTAGCTAGCTCACTAACCTTTCTTCCTTCCCACTGAAAGACACAGCCTGGCAGCCATTTTGCCACACTGAAATCTGTCTCCAGATTACGGAGTGTAAGTCCAACATGAAATATGAAGGATCTGACAGAAAAATCTACCAAACACAATCTGTAGAACAGGTAACTTTTAGAGGGAATACTAAATGCTAAACTGGAACAAGGCAAATTTTGGTCCAGTTAATGAAGACGAGGCTGTCAGGTTCCTTCAGTAGAATCAGAACCCTGTGAATAACTCCCCCTCATTCCGAAATCTTTGGAACCCGTGGCTGAAGTAGGAAATCAAGTACCCAAGGTCATTCCTGGCATGGACATAGAACATGTCCGTGTGTGTGTGTGTGTGTGTGTGTGTGTGTGTGTGTGTGTGTGTGTGTGTGTGTGTGTACAACGCCGCCTCGAGGGATCTGCTCACTGGCTGCTTTGCTGCCTGACAACAACACGATTCGGTTTTGGGTCAGATTGGACACTGCAAAAACATTAACATGGACTCTTTCCTCTTAAAGCCGCCGTTGGAGCCCAGGACACTGAGAATTGGGGCCAGCTCAACACCACAGCAGGGCAACCCTCTCCTCAGCGGGACTATCATGAGGAAAGGGGGTACATAGCAAAGACACCACGTACCCCGGCTCATCTGGAGTGCCATCTCCCCCCGGCGGCCACAGGGAAAGTTCCCCCATTAGCTAGCTTTTCTCCCCATTAGCCTCTCTGGCCTCTCCTGAGCCATTTCCTCCCCCCTCCCCACCAGGGCCTTCCAGCACAGCTTGATGGCTTCAAGTGTACAGTTAATTTAATGTCACTGCTGCAGCCAGGCTCCCTGGGGGTAAAATCTCTTTGCAGCTGCATTATTGCCTCAGCCAAGGAACTTGTAAAACATAGAGCTACCTTCTACTTGCTCTCCCGGGTCAGGCCAGCATGGGAGAAGAGACAGGGGAAGGCCAGGCAAGTTCACGGTCACTCTGACCATCAGAAGCAATCATGTTCAACCAGAAGGATTTAAAAACAGGGCAAGACCGACGGGCCCCGGTGTCCTGTGTCTACTGTGCCGTGCCCGTCACGCTTGAGCCTAAATCCTGTGTCGTCTGATTTCTCATGGCACAAGGTGGTGAGGATGTTGGGAGCTGATGACTGCAGAACTTTCCAGAAGAGCTGGTGGTGCCTGCGTCCACCCCCTACTCACAAGTTTCACAAACGCGGTGTCTAAAACAGGACTGCGTGTCCGGCTGACTCGGGTCACCTACGAGGGCAGAAAGCTCCCTGCCGCCCTTTGCCATGTGTGACACAGCGGCTCTCTGGGACCAAACACAGCCACGCCATCAGAAAGACACATCTGCTGTACAAACTACGAGGCTGGAGCTGTTTAAACACAATATTCACCCGCTCCAGGGGTCACGGCCTTGACCTGCGACGTTCTCCTGACTCCTTTGCTTCTACATGCTGCCACAGTAGTGCATGCTCTCTCCGACAGGAGGAAATCAGATCTAAATACACTGGGATAGGGTCAATTATAGGAGAGAGCCACAAAGATACAATGCCACGTACTCTTCACGTGTATACAAAGCTATATACATGGATAATATATGGTATACACAGTATAATACATTGCATATGTTATTGCATGTATTCTATTGTATATACTATATTATTATTATGTATTATATCGTATATATTACACTGTATGCCCAAATACACATCCTAAAGGAGAAATCTGCCAGTGCCCTGGCAACCACGGAGATGCCGGGGTCACGAGCTGTCCCCAGCTTCCGGGGATCTTCATGGAGAAACAGCCCTGCTTCCCTCTGGTTGTCAACTGCTGGCTGTAAGTGCAGCCGCTGAGCACAACCTTGAGGAGATGACGGTTGGAATCTTCCCCAAACCCTGTTAGTCTTCTATTAAAACCACAGGCCGTGAAGCCAGCAGGGTATCAGGACTGCGCTGGTTTGGTTTTGTAACTGGGGTCTCACTTACTGATAGAGGATGCTGGACAGGAACTTGCCCCGAGCGGCAACATGTTCAGGTGGATAATGATGGTCAAGACACTGAAGCAGGGCCTACAGAATTTGCTTTGGGCAGGCTTTGAGGCCTCTCTGCTCCCCAAACCAATACAGCAATTCCAGTTGCATAAGATACTGGGGCTTGTGACGAGCTTAGGAGTGAGCTGCAAGAAATGTGTCACAGGAACCAGCTACACAGAAAGTTCCAGAACAAATGAAAGTAGCAGCTAGAAAGACAGGTTAGAAAGAGCAAGCAAGGAAGGGGGGAGACTGCTGAGGTGGTACGTGGAGACCAGTTTGAAGGCCGATCACAGATGCGTTTGTGTAGAGTCTCAAGTAGAATGAAAAGTAAACGCGATATTCTTGCTAATTCTATTATTGGCCGCTCAATTGTACATTCACAAATTATGCCTCAATATTTAGAAGATTGATTCAAACTTGTCCTTAAAGATAAAAAAAATCTCCATGGAGACCAGCCCTAAGGAACAATCCTCCCACCAGGACAGCTCTCTTGAGAATGTCAGGACCAGAACATTTTTATAGGCATTTAAATACAGGCTTAAAAAAAAAATCTCTCCATCCGAAAGAAAAGCAGTCCGGATTCATGTAAACCAGACTTAATGGAATGAAATTTCTCCGAAAGGTTAATTTCTGCCTTCAGTCAAACCTTCCTAATGGACCATGATACAGCAAAACACTGGAGCAGGGAAAAAGAAGGATGCTCAACAAGACTGGATGCCAATGCAATGCGAGGTTGGGCAAGCAGGAAACACCAAAGAACAACCCACTGGGGAGCCCCCAGGCCCCCGACTCCCAGAGCCAGCCCCCCGTGACCATGGATTGGCTCCTCTAAAGACCAGTGACTTGACCAACACACTCTGCAGTTCTTTGCCCAGACAATTCTCTGGCTCCTACTCCCATGCAAATCCACCTAGACCAGGGGAAGGGAATGGCTCTGTAGGGCCCCGTTTCTAGGGCAGATCCGCCCTAGAAACTCAAAGGCCAGAACCTCAGCACTAATCCATTTATTTTAACAATACAGAACCATCCCCTGCTTGTCTGCTTGTTTTGGTACCCAGGGGGCTTGAACTCAGGGCTTTAGACCCTCAGTTTTGCTCTGTTCTGTTCTGTTTCACTCAAAGCTGTTACTCAGCCAGGCACTGGTGGCTCACGTCTGTCATCCTAGCTACTCAGGAAGTTGAGATCTGAGGATCATGGTTCAAAGCCAGCCCAGGCACAAAAGTATGTGAGGTTCATACTCTACCATTTGAGCCAGGCCTTCAGTTCCCGTGCTTTTGGGTTGGTTTATGGGAGATAAGAGTCTCATGGCACTTTTCCTGGCCAGGCTGGCTCTGAACTGTGATCCTCAGGTCTCCGCTTGGATGCCAGGTGTGAGAGGTCAGCACTCCGCATCCATCCCGGTCTTCACAGAGCCTGAAGTTCACACTAGGTTTATTTATGGTGGTAGTGTCATGTGTGGAAAGGATCTGGCTGCTTCCGTGCATCTCAGGTCACTTGACAGGACGTGGTTATGATGAGCCTGGTCTCAAGATAGCTGGGTCCAGCCTTACCTTGCTGGATGAGCAAGAAACTTGTGGAGCTTCTTTTAGTTGCTGTTCCTCCCCTTATAACCCATGTACAAGTGAGATAAGATACACGTTTAATCCCCTCCAGCTTTATAATTCTACGATTTTCCAATTACACTGACTCGGCTCTCTAGAATGCCACGCAGAGCTACACACAGGCCTTGCACAGAAAGGCCTGGATGGCATCACTTCCTTTTCTTCTTTTTTTAAACTGCTTGCCTTCCTCTAAATCATTCCAGCTTTTTTTAAAGTACTCAACTTAAGATCCTGCGCACTGTCCATTTCATTCTGCTCATGTGATGAGGCCGCCGTTAATGCCTTCGGGGTGACTGGTATAAGAGATAATTGTGGCTGGTTGGTAGAAGCAAATACCTCTAGGAAAATGCACCTCAGTGGAATTCAGAGCACTCTGCACCACTACCATACACCCACACACACTATATGATTTCAGGAGAAATCCAATGAACAAATTCTGCTACCTTTAACTAAACAATAACTGTAAAAAAAGCATTCGTTACTTTGTTTATATGTATACACACACACACACACACACACACACACACACACACGTATATTCCCCAGCGGAAAAAAATTAGCACCATGGTAGGTGGATGAATACGAAGATGCTTAGTCTCTGAAGTACTCTTTTTTTTTCATAATTTAACACACATTTTATTTTTTTTTTCTTTTTTGGGTGGGTCATGGGGCTTGAACTCTAGGCCTGCTGCCCCTGAGCTCTTCAGCACAAGGCTAGTGCTCTACCTCTTGAGCCCTAGCACCACTTCCAGTTTTTGAGGTGGTTAATTGGAGATAAAGTCTCAGGGACTTTGGTGTCAAGGATGGCTTTGAACCGTGATCCTCAGATCTCAGCCTCCAGTTCATCTTTTATTTTTTTCATATATTATCTTAAGTACTTTCTGTGTGATCTTTTATTTCCTCAATTCTCAACCTGGAAGATAAATAGTATTCTTTTCACTCACTGGCCTACATGTAATTTTTTTAATATATACAATTAAAGGAAATATTACCAAGCATGGTGGTCAGATTGAAATGCATGTACTTAAGGATGCATCTCCCAGGCCTCTCTTGTTTCTTTCTCTTTTTTTTTTGCCAGTTCTGGGCTTGGGCTCAGGGCTTGAGCCCTGTCCTTGGACTTTCTCAAGGCTGGAGCTCTACCACTTGAGCCTCAGCACCACTTCCGGCTTTTGCTATGTATGTGGTATGGAGGAATCGAACCCGGGTCTTCGTGCTTGCTAGGCAAGCTCTTTAACCACTAGGCCAAACTCCCAGCCCTCTTGTTTCTTTTGGTCATTATATAATGACAGCTCTCTGCAAATAATGTCCCCAACACAATGGGCCTTCCCCACCCCCTGGAAGCAGCTTCACTGGTTCCCTCCTCCTCCTCCTCCTCCTCCTCCTCCTCCTCCTCCTCCTCCTCCTCCTGGCTCTTCATGCTCAGAACAGCACTAGATCCTCACAGGTATTATTTCACTGCAAGGCCGGGGTTTTCTCCCACTCCCCACAGTCATTCAGAGGACATTCTACTATCACGATTGACGATGACGTCGGAGCAAGGACCTGGGCGTCCTCTTGCCCATCGCTTGATTCTGTGACGATATAATTATTTGCCAGATGTTTCTTTGGAATCAGCAACTGGAGGAGTGAATGCCAATGACATTTGTTTCAGGGGGTATGGAAGAGAGACATGGTCCAAGAGGAACTGAGCATGGATTGGTCAGACTGAAGGCAGCCTCATGGCCAATGCCTTTGCCTCTTCACCTGATTGAGCATTATCATGCTAGCAGGTGACTAGGAAATTGAAGGAGGGAGGGAGGGAGGGAGGGAGGGAGGGAGGGAGGCAGCGTCCAGGGAGCAGCAGGACCCTCTGTGTGGTATGGTGCAGAGTGTACCCTGTCCCTCTGGGATTGTGATATGAAGCATGTTGTTGGATGCCAGGCGTCAACGTCAAGGAACGGTGACATTGGGAGCAGAGACGCACTGGCCCCGGGGAAGTCTCAGATCTCTCTGAGGGTCGCTGGGCTGAGTGCTGCCCAGCCATGCGATTCCAAAATCCCTCGACTGCTTGATTATTATTCATCCAAAAGGTACCTCCAGGCCCTGGTTCGATTCCACAACTCTATTGCAAGAGGTGGGGTTGTCCAGAAATTGAGAAGCAGCCTGGGTCTGGGATCTCCCCCTCTGCCAGTCCCTCGCTCTTTCCCAGGCTGCTTCTCCCATTTAAGGTTCAGAGCAGCCATGCCATTCTACCAGGGTAGAGGACAAGCTGCAAAACAGACCCAAGGGGGACCCCCCCCCCGAGCTCTTCCCCTCTAGATCAACAGAGATCAAGGGCAGACAGAGGGATACAGAGCCTCTCAAGCAGGAGGGAATAAGGGACTGCCTTGAAGCTCATACTACTAACTGGACCCCACTTCAAAGGGCTATGTTGACCATAAAGCCAGTCAATAAGCTGTGGGCATCGGCGCAATGAGAGTGAACCTTGAAGCATCCTGTAAAAAGGAAAACATCGCACACCTTTCTCACTGAATGGGGCTGAAGCAATCAACCCCAGGTGCTAAGCAATGAAGACCCGTAAATTGTGCTATTGGGATAGCAAGGTACGCGCAGGTTAAACTGTGTGCAGCACTTCCAGACAAGTCTACGTGGCGTCAGTGTGTGGACACACACATACGCATGTGTGAATCGGCATTCTCCCTGGAACTTGACTTTATTTATTTATTCATTTTGCCAGTCCTAGGCTTGAGCTCAGGGCCTGAGCACTGCCCTTGGACTTTCTCAAGGCTAGAGCTCTACCACTTGAGCCTCAGCACCACTTCCAGCTTTTTTTCTATGTATGTGGTACCAAGGAATCGAACCCGGGTCTTCGTGCACGCTAGGCAAGCACTTTAACCACTAGGCCAAACTCCTGGCCTGGAACTTGACTTTAATTTGGACATTAGGGGGATATCACACCAGAGGACCCACTTGTGAGCGTGTACAGGTTTGAGTGCTTCACTTTGGCTAATGCTTTAGGGTTGATGTCTCAGGAAAGCTGTGATCCGGGAGAACGCAGATTTGTGTGCAGCAACCACAGTTTCAGATGTAGATTCCTGAGTAGTTGCGTGACTCGGGAGAGGGCTCTTACGCTTCTCTAATTAACCTCTTCTTAATTAGATAGCCTGTACAATGAGGGAAGTAATACTTAATAATATTTTATGGTGAGAATTTTGCTAGGCAGTCACATCAGTAAACAAAGTGAAATTAGAGGGCAGTAGTAGTAAATATTTCTATAGAGAGCCAGGGCCTCTGGTTCTCGGGGAGTGAAGAGTACACAGGCGGGGGGATAAGACAGACACAGGCAAAGTATCAGGCCACGGTAAAAGGGATAAACACCCAATTAATGGAGCATCCAAGGGAATGGCCAATTACATCATAAATGCCATAAGGGTCACACATGGAAGAGCAGAGCGAGGGAGAGTGATGGGCGATGGGCCCATGAGAGGGCGAGCTGAGGTTTGAAATGGCCTTTGAAGGGTGGGAGAAAGGGCAGGGAGAGGTGAGGAGGTGAGAACATGCCAGAAGGATGCCAGAGATGGTAGAGATCAGGGAGGGGTTGACTGGGAAGATGGCTTCGGGGTTCCCTGCCTTTCCAGATCAGAAGGCAACGGCAGGCAGGGGCGGGCTCAGGGGAGAGGCCTTTGAATGTCACAGCAATGCGTCAAGTGGACAAGTGAAGGAGACAGTCCTTCCAATTCCCTTTAATCCATCCCGAGTCCACATAATTCAGCAGGCCTCATTACCCGTCTTCCTATTTCATCATGCTCTCAGAGCATCTGGTGTGAGAGGAGGAGAGAGGACAAGAAAGGAGTCAGACCCGTCCTTGTGCACTGATAGGCTGGCAGGCGAGGTTGATGGCGTCTCTCTGTCACCATCCTCGGGCTGGAGCTTGCATTGTCTCCCTATGGCCGGGACCAACACCTTTGTGTCTGGTGGCCTCTTCTTCCCTCTGTGTCCGGTTTGAATCACTTCCTCTCCCATCCACCCAGAATGGCTCTAGACCCCAGCTACTGGGAGTGGTCTAGTTGAACCAATTAATTCAGGGGTTGTGCCAGGAGAGCCTGCAGGATAGGGCATAACTTACAAGTCAACATTTTTCTCACAGGATTGTGTTTTTCCTTTCAGATTCTCTTCTCCTTGACCTGGGTCTCCAATGCTACTTGGGACTTCCTTCCTCAGTCTCTCTTTTTTTTTTTCAGAGTCCCCCCCCCTCCGACCCCAGTCAGTGTCTGTTATTGTCCGCTGGGCAGCATCACAGCAGTCACCCCCTCTCTCCATACACACCCCCACATTCCATAACCTGCCTTCCACGGGGAGAGCGAGGATCCTCTCCTGTGGGGGCTGGACTTTCCGTGTGGGATGAGCAGGGAGAGCTGCCCTGCAGGTGTCCGTCCACAGCCTTCTCTGCGCATGCCGCCATCTTCCGTGCTCCCTACCCCACGTGGCCAGAGCTGATGGTCATTTTGACTCGAATCCAGCATCTCCAAAAGGAGGAAACTGACAAGGTCAGGCATGGAAGTTGGCTTGGACCCAGGGAGCGTTGGGGTTGGGGGTTTGGGGGACAGGAGAGGGACTGTGTAAGAGCTCATTCTTTGAACAACCAACAAAGAGACAGTAAGAAGGAAGGGCCAAGGGCCAACTGTGCAGCAGAGAGGAAATGGGCGGAGAGAGGGAGTGGGGTAGGGAAAGACGGGAGAACCACGTTTCTGCTCCATCTTCTGCGCCCTCTCCTGGGGTTGGCATCATCTTCTCCATATCATGAGGGCTTGAAATGGTCCAGTCCAGCATCAGGCTAACAATTAGAAGATGAAGAGGAATCCTTCCTTTCCCACTCCTCCCCCACCCCCAGCGACAGACTCAGTTCCTCGCCCTGGGCCTGTACATCTTCCTGTTTATGTTATCACTGGGTTTTATTATTTATTTTGAGCCCTGGTTTCGGAAGCTTTTATTCTGCTGGACGCTGGCAGGGCGTCAAAAGCACCGCTCTCAGCGCTGAATGGGTCATTGTGCATGCGTGGGTCTCAGGCCCTCGGCAGACAGTGCGCCAGTGTGCACCCCTCACGCTGCCTCCTCACTGGCCTGGCTCATCCTGGGGCTGGGGGACACTCTCGCGAGATACGCAAGTGACCTTCGGGTTTATCTGGTCTGCCAGGCCTGTGCTGTCAAATGGGGAAACTGAGGCCCAGAGAGACGAAGACTCGTCTTCATTGAAATGGCAGAAACCGATCTCAAACCCTGAACTCTGCTTCTGGTGCGTGGATCTATCAGGTGTGGACAGAAATCTTCATTTCCTTACCCTCACCCGGTCTCATCTGCAGTATCGACACAGTATCATCCCCCCTCTGCACCCCGTACTCCGCATTTACTTGCGCTCATCAAACAAAACAAAGACTAGATGGCCAGTAGGGGCTCCATTCAGTATGGCTGAGTTCTCTCCGATTTTGTTTTTCATTAAGAAGTATAAACTTGAGATTTTGTTTTTAAGAAAAGATTTCTTTTTGTGTTTCATTCAGTGAGGCAGAAGCAGCAGGCTGCTGGGAGAGGCTCCTGCTCGGGGCTGGCTGTGGGTACTGAGGTACTGATGAAGGGGGGTGCTTCAGTCCCCCGGGACAATGGCCTCTTTGACTGGGAATAGACCAAAGCAGAATTACAAGTGTGCAAGAATAAACGAGGCTGGAGTCGATCTAAAGTTGTTTTACACTCTGTGTTTATGAAAGTCAATGCATTTCCGTTCCTATGTGTGTGGGGCCTGCGCTTGCTTAATTATACACACCCCGGGCGAATGCTAATGGAGACATGCAGTGGCCAGTCTGTGATTAGAAAGCAAGGCCCTTTTCTGACCTCTACAGGCCAACTGGAGGAAGAAAAAAAAAATAAAACTGAAGTTCCTTCTGGGAAATCACAAAATAAGAACCCATCTCAGACAAGATCTAAGAGAGATTATGTTTTTCCTCCTTGCTTGTTTATTGAGTGTGCAGGGCACACAGGCGTGTATTTTCTTGTCGTATTTCTAGCAAATATTTAATGGGCTACTGAAACAAGGAAGGCAGAGGTTCTGTTGGCAGGAGGGATTCAGATCTCTCATCATGCAACACCTATGGAATGGTGGCTCGCCATCTCTGGGGCACAGGTGCTAAGGCTCTTGAAATGGACTCTGAAGACAAACTCATCTTTGTTCTCCATGAAATTACAGTCTAGTGGGAGGAGAGACAAGTTCATACACCCAAAGCCAACGGCTGATTCTCATAAAGTGCTTTGGGTGCAAACCAGGGGAGACAGACGGGTGGAGGCTCTGTTTCAGAACATGAAACACCGAAGCAGACTAGAAAGTTACATGGTGAGCGGGACAGGAAGTGCTCTCAGGCCTTGTGCTCTGTGAATTTATCCATCCATTCATCGGCGTTCACTGGCAAACTGTAAAGGCAGAAGTAGGAAACACTGTTTTCTTTTATTCGGTCCAAATTTCATCTGGTGGGTTGTGTAAAGCCAGAAGTAGTCGAGGAGGGAGGCAAAAGCATACATAGGAAGAGTCAGGAGGAAATGGAGTTGGTGGAATCACATGACCTGGGTACACGGAGGGTGAAAAGTCAAATCTGACTGAGCAGAGCTCATGTCCACTCCAGGCTTGGGCTATGCAGCGGGTCCACAAGGAAGCAGAGCCTTGAAGATCCTCACCCGGGGGGACCAGCTCTGAGAGCTGGAGGAGGGGGAAGAAAAATAAACAATTGACCATCAACTTTCAAAAGTAAGGTGAGGCGTGATGCATCGATAGCCTGGGTACATTATTTATATGATGCATAGATAGCCTGGGTACATTATTTATATGATGCATAGATAGCCTGGATTCATTATTTATATGTTGGTGGAGAATTTTTAAAGATCCTTCTTAAGATACAAGAAATTTCTTTCTGGCCTTTTTTTTAAAAAAAAATTCTTAGATGTCTTTGAACAGAGGAGCTCTGTGTTGTTTACTTGAGGTTTTATGAGTCAGGTTGTCTGCAGTTTTTTTTTCTTTTAATCTCCTACACTCATTGGCCTCCTGTTTCAAGTCTTACATCAACTACATCCTCTTCCTACTTTTCCTCCTTCTTCACATCCTCCTCTTTTTCTTCTTCTTCTTCTTCTTCTTCTTCTTCTTCTTCTTCTTCTTCTTCTTCTTCCTCCTCCTCCTCCTCCTCCTCCTCCTTTGCCTCTTCTTTATTCTTTGGCTCCTCTTCTAACTCCTCCTCCTCCTTCATTCTATCTCTCTCACTGTTTCTCAGTTTCTCACTTTTCCTGTCTCTGTCTCTGTCTGTCTGTCTGTTTTGTGTGTGTGTGTGTGTGTGTGTGTGTGTGTGTGTGTGTGTGTGTGTGTTATACAGTGTTGGAGGGAATTCAAGCTCATGGTCAGTCTCATTGCATTGACATGTACCTGACAGATACTTTTGAAAGTTATATGATACAATGGTATCTTGCCGTTGATTAGACACGGGAAGGCTGTAATGCAATTCATTTTTATCTCAAAGTTCCGTTCGCCACTCTTTTTTTCCTTAAACGATACTTTTCTAAAACTCAAGACTTGGGCATACATGAAGTCAGGCCTGCAGGCGAGCACAGGAAGGCAGCAGTAGGTCTGAGGACTGAATCCTTGTTGGTCAAAATGCTCTACTGTCTGTGTGTTCTGCGAAGACTAGTGCTTTCGGGAGGTTTGGGAGTGAGGCAGCACCCGTTCAAAGAAATCCACCACTCTCGTAAGAAACTGAGTGCTCAGATCCATGTCTCAGTCTTACAGCACACGCCTTTGCTCCCCCTTGTCTCGACGCTCGATGATTGCCGCATGTTGCATTGTGGCTGTCTGCCTGTCAAATAGAACTGCAGTTTGTATGGTTGGGTTTGTGGGGTTTTGGTTTTTTTTTTTTTACTCCTACAATTATCTTAATGATTCCAACACGGTCGTGGCAGGTAGGGGTGGACTCCTCAGGAAAATGTCCCCTCAGTAAACTAACAGGATGTTCCAGGATGCATCATCCTTCACTCCCCCATCCTAAAAGCAAATTCCAGCTAGGCTAACACGAGGTAGAAACTACATTTCCCAGTGGCCCTTGCTGCAGGCGTGGGTGGTGCTAGGCCACTGTAAGGTTGCAGGGAAACATGAAGAACAGCTTTGGGACAGGTAGAAAGCACACCTTCTTCTCTTGTGCTTGTCTTTCTGCTGGTCTGGGATGCGGATGCCAAAGCTGACGTGTCTGGTGGAGAACTGTCGACATCCATCCACGCTCACCTGGGCATCCCCTGTGTCTGAGAAACACTTAGATCGATCACATCTAGGCACCATTTTGGAATCTCCATTGCTTGTCATCAAATCGAATTCCTTCAGGGAGTAGCCGGGGCATTTGAGCAAAGCTCCATTCAAGCCAGCGTCTCCTCTTTCCATGTACGTCCGTGTTATCCCTTCCCCGTCTGTGGGCCCCTGGTGTGTGGGCTGGTACCCCATCATTCATGAATCCTTGCTGCGTCCTCCTGCCTGCTTTTCAGAGGCCTCTCCCCATCTTCATTGATCTCAACGGTTCCAGCTCAGGTAACTTCCCTCACAGATTTCTCAATCATGGGACCCCAGACAATGTTCCTTCCCCCACCCCACCCCCATTTTTCTTTTTGGAACAGTGAGAGTTCTTGTGTAGAATGCTCTGTATTGCGAAGGGAAATCAGCCAACCTCAGCATGTCTCATGTGCCAAACCGCACATTTTTATATATTATCCCATTTCATCCTCACCAGAACTTCATGATCCAGATATGTTCCTTCCCACTGTATCTACTTAAATAAAGGAAAGAAAGAAAAGGAAAAGAAAACCCAGTCTGAAGTTTATGGAGATTTAATTACTTGCTTAAGTTTTCATAACAAGCAAACTGCGAGATCGAGGATATGAACCATGCCTGGCTCTGTCTGATTCCTACATAAATGGATTTTCCAGGATATCTCACGGTCTTCCAGCAAGGGAAATGGCCTGGGTGTGTGTAGGAGTTGTACATTTGTCAAGACCAGTGACCGTGTCCTTTCTCCATAGAATCGACTCCAACTGCCGGCCTCTACCAGATCTGTAGAGTATCCCACTGCCAAAGTGTAAGCAGGATACGTGGAATTACTTGGCTGCCCAATCAATCACCCATTCCATGAAGACAGGCCAGGGCTCTCAGGGCCATGTGAAGATGCAGAGATAGCAATCACAGAAGACAAAGCCATTACTTAGAATTCTGAAGAGTGGGGAGAGGAGTCTACAAAGGAGGGGAGGCATCCACACCCACGTCTTGAAATAATCAGAGTCAGTACTCTAAGCACCAGAGCTGCATGCCACGGCCCTGGGGCCAGCCGTGGATGCAAACTCTACGATTCTGAAGATGTCCCTCTTGCGGAGGGAAATGGGAACCCTCAAAATCAGGACATGGGGAGACTGTGCTCACGAGACTCAGCCTCCTGTACTCGACGTGGACTCTCTGTGTATCTGACGGTGCTGTGAACCCACAACCCAGAGGCCAGAGATACAGAGTTAGTTAGGAACCTCAGAGCTATGGCCCGGCTCTAGCCTGGCCCGTCCCCTCTCTTCTTCTTCATCTCCCTCCTCCTGGTGGAAGGCACACTCCTGAATCTGCCTGTCCAGTTCCGAGAGGCTCGCCTCCTGGTCGGAGCTGCTGTCCTCACTGTAGTCGATCTCTTCCAAGCATGCCGGCTCGTCGTCCACTTCGGAGGAGGAGGAGGAGGAGGAGCTGCCGCCGCCACCACCGCCACTGCTGCATCTGATCATGGGTTCCCACAGGAGATGGAGAAGAAAGAGAGGTAGGGAAGGAGAAAGTACACAGGGGAAAGGGACAGAGGAAAGGGGAGGAGGAGAGGCAGGAGAGAGGAGGAGAAGTTAGCCACAGAGAGCAGGTATGGCAGCTGGAACAGGACAGATGGATGCTGCTTCCCCCTGACCTGGGTCTCCAGCCCAGGGTCACTTCAGACGCATGGTTCTTGCTTTCTCCCATCTTCAGTCAGTACCTTGAGATGGAGCATGTTAAAACCAATCAGATCTCCAATCCGTGAGGGCGAGGGCGGCCTTAAACTGCGAGTAAGCGAGCCTATACGACTGCCCTGCCAAGGACACCCCAGGATGGAGTGGGGCTGGAGTTGGGGCAGACAAGACCCCAAAGCCTGCCCATTGAACGGGCAGTGCCAGGAATGATGGCACACCGCCCTCCTTCATCCAGAAAATTAACCCAGATGGAAATGAACGAATGGAGAGGATGGAAAAGAGCCTCGTTGCTTCAGCTATGGCTGTGCTTCTTCCCCAGCGGTCCTTCCCTTCCCATAGTGCAGTGACACTTGGGAGGACATCAGGGACTGACCAGCTGGAGCCACAAGCCAGGGACGGTGTCACAGGGCCCACAGTGGGGATTCCTCCTCGGTGGCATATCGCTCTCTCCTGCTTTCCTGCAGACTTTCTAATCACTCCCTCCCTGGGTCTGAACCAATTAGGATTAGCGGCCTGCAGGGCTCTGCTCCTGTGATTTACAGGAGGCAAGCACTTCATAAATCAGGCAGAGCTATGCATCCACCTGCCCGGCCATAAACAACGCAAATGGTTAATCAGCAGCACGGTCACCAGTTAGCTGAGGAAATGGTTCTTGATTGTCTGCTGACGGCTAGGCGCGCTCCCCACTCCCTGAACGGAAGAAACTGGCAGGAGGGGAACGGAGAAGATGCAGAAAGAGAGAGAAACTCTGTAATAAAGTCACCGAATAAAGGAAGGGAGGACCAGGCCCGCTGCGACACGATCTGATGTCACCAAGGAATCTTGAGTATTAGAAACTCACCTGTCGCCATGCTAGGGACAGAGTTGGTTGCATGGGCCTTATAGAGCGCCTGACTTTAAAATCCTAGTTGCTGCCGGACTGTGGATACACACACACACACACACACACACACACACACACACACACACACACACACACACACTTAGTCTCCTCGCCAATAATGTCTCCAAGAGTTCAGGTGAATATTCAAGGAGAAAACACATGGATGTTGTCTCGCAGTCACTCACGAAGTACAGGCAATTAAAATAATGTTCATTCCATTGCTTTGTTATGGAAACAAAAGAGATGGTGTGGAAAGAAATACACATTTAAGTCTGGTGCTTGGAACCTGGATTATGGTTCAACTCATTCGAATTGGCACCAAAATATAACTTTTATGATGTGGCTTCTAAATTCAGGAACTAGGGGCGGTCAACGGTAGGTGGTTAATACACTATAGATAAGGGTGGAGAGAACTTTCCTGCAGGGCTAACCTTCTGGGAACCCACAGTAAAAAGAGCCAGCCTTATCCTGTCTTTCCTTCATGAATGGCAGGATCAAGGTCAGAGTTCATAGGTTACCAGACCAATATATGAAAATCAGCTATACACTGCTCTGTTAAATATCAACTCGTTCGTAGAGCCACTTAATGATAATAAAAACATATTTCTACATAGCAACAGTGAACTTAGGTTGTCAAACATCTGAAGTTCTTGGGTATAATTCTAACTACATATATGCCAGGCTTACATGGTACAAACTAAAAAAAAAAAATCACAGAATCAACTGAGCTCTAAACAACTGTTGAACAATAACTATCTTAGAAGATGGGACACAGTACTGCTGGTAATTGCCCTGAAATTGACATTCAGATTTAACCTGATCCTTATCAGAATCTCAAAGGGTTTTCCTTGATCTTGGCAAGATGAGAATTAAATTTCTATGGGAAGGAAAAGTACTAGAAATAGCTTTACGATATTGAAAATGAGACTAAAGTAGCCAGAAAATCACTCTCCTCAATTTCAAGACACATATGTCGACAGTAATAAAGATAATTTGATACTGGAGAATGACAGCTACGTAGACCAATAGAGAGACAAGAACACAGAAATAAAGTCAGCTGGTTTTGACAAAAAAAAGTGCACACAAAATTCAAAGCAGGAAAAGATTGCTTTCAACCACAATGTGGGGGCAATTCGATATCTATAAGAAAAATTAACCTTTACCTAAACCTCAAGACTTCATTGGGAATTAAGTCAAGATAGATTGAGTTGAGAAGTGAAACATAAACCCATAAAAGTCTTAGAAAAATGTTTGTAGAAAGCCATTGCAATCTTCAAGCAGACAAAGATACTTCGTAGAAATTACATGAATTATCTAATCTACAGAAGAAAAAATCAAAAAGATTTAGAGGTAGTTTCATCTGAATTCTGACTTTGTGAAAGATGCAGAAGAGAAGGTACTAACTATGAGAACACATTTCCAAAACATATTTGATGAAGGACTCATAACTAAAATTTATAAAAGAAAACAAAAACAAAACCTCTCAAAGTGGCACAAACCATCTATTTACAAAATACATACGTGATAGGAAGACACATTTTTTCCCTGAAGAAGGTATGTGGGTAGACAATAAGGCCATAGAAAGTCACTCATCAGCATAGCTATTAAAATGCAGATTAAAATGCAAATTAAGACTATGGCAAAAATATTACTACCCACCTAAATCTGCACCTGACGATTCATTGCAGTTTGTCAGTATCCTAAGGTAGGTGGACAGTTAAGAAAAGACGGCAGTAGATGTAAACCAGAGAATAAAAAAATTAGAGAACCACAAGACATTTGCAACAACACAGACCTTAAAGGCATCGTGTTTAGTGAAGGAAAGCCAGTCTTATAGGATTCTGTACTGTACAACTGATTTCATTTACCATTTCCTAGATGGAATAATTCTGGAGACAGAGGATCAGTGAATAGTTATAGTTAGAATTACAGTAACAATATGATTGAAAGCCCGTGTTACAAGCTTTTGTTGACCTGGAGTATTGCCTAGTGGCAGAGTGTTACCTTACATGCACAAAGCCCTGGGTTCAATTCCTTGGTATCACATACAGACAAAAGAGCTAGAAGTGGTGCTGTGGCTCAAGTAGCAGAGTGCTAGTCTTGAAAAAAAAAAGACTCAAGGACAGTCCCAGGCCCTGAGTTCAAGCCCCAGGACGAGAGAGAGAAAGAGAGTTTCGTATCCTTTTTTTGTCTTGTTTTGGTTTTTGGTGGTTCTTGGGATTTGAACTCAAGAGTCTAGCATGTGTTTGACTGGCAAACTAACACTTGATCCATGTTTCCACTCCAGTCTCTGGCTCTTTCTTTCGGGGCTAGGAGGTGGGGCATTCTCACAAGCTTTTCGATGCAGGCTGGCCTCTCATCACAGTTTCCAGATGTTAGGCTCCTATATTGCTCAGATTACACACTGAAACCACTGACATTCCACCTAGGGCACCATTTCATCCAAGTGTCTGAAACTTGAGGAAACCCACATTTTGGGAGGGGGGCAGTGAGGAAAAGGAATGACTGGTGAGAATTATGTCATCTGAAATAAAGGAGGAAGGACAAGGGAAATTCCCCATCAAAGACTACTGCATTCAAGAAGGAGGGGAAAAAAAGAACTAAAAATAATTCAGGACTAGACAGCCATCCCCACCAAGATGATGGAATGCATCAGTCACCATATAAATCCCCTCTTGAGAAGTTGTTACATCTCTGCAATTAAATCAGACATGTCATTTAATCAAAATCCCAATGGCTGTCATCATATGCAATGCAATCGTCGTAAATATCACACGCCTTCGGCTGAAAGTCAATACCAAGACTCTCCTGGCAGGAGGCACCACCATCAGGGATCACTTTCTTCTGGACAATAAATTCAATAAAATTTGTTAAGGAAAATAAAATACTCCAAGATATGTAAATATATAAAGAGATTAGGAATACTGGTACTTGTTGGCGCTACGACTATAAAGCTGGGAAACTCCGAGAATCAAGAGGACATGTTTGAGTCAGCAAATGCCGAGTTTGACATGTTGAGTTGAGCCTCCTTTGGACAGTGACTTAAGGACGATAAGAATAATAAAAAGAACGTCATGAAGGCTTACTCGACTGGACCTTTATCTGCCATTTCTCTTGATAGTGTTTGGGATTAAAAAAAATAACTGGGTGCCAACCATCTTATCCCAGCAAGTTCATCAATTTCTTCCTTGAACATGAACCTATGAACACAGCTTCAAAACCCGGCCTTCCAGAGAAACCATTTTACAATTCTTCCAAGCTTGCCTGTACCGCAATTTGCAAGTTTATGATGTGATAAATAGAAATTTCTTTGTTTTGATTTTTCATTTGCATATTTATTGAGATATGACGATCTTAATTAGTTCTGCTTTTCTTTTTCCCATTTTGTTTGTTTTCTTGGTCGGAAGAGGCAAAAAAAAAAAGATGACAGCTTTTCTATAGTGCAAAATAATTCTGCATGCTAACAGGGTGAACCCAACTCAGCCCGTGGCGTCCCTTGATGTGGATGCTGCTTAAAACATGCAGCTGGCTGGATTTTTTTAAACACTTGTTTTCTCTTTAAATGCTGGGGTAATGCTGAAGCCTTGGTACCTGTCAAAGCTTGAGAGGCAGCTACCCTGCTGAGAAGCCAGAGGAGGATACTTTTAAAATTCCAGACACCCATCTCCCATCTGAGAAGCCTGCGCCCCAAGGAATGCCTGTGCTGAAATGCACGTCTGTAGGCGTGGCCCCCTTGGGGTCTAGCCCCTGGATGGAAGGGGCTGAGTTTGGGGGCACACGGGGTGCTATTTGGACACACTGTTTACTTTGCACTAGTCCTCCTTTGGTCCTGAATTTGCTAATGTTTTATTTTATTTTTTCCCTTAAGGAGCAGAACTGTGTGAATGCCAGGCTGCATCTTCAGTGTCTTAGAAGCCCATTTGGCAGGTCATAAACACCTCCAGACTCCACTCCTGTCTATGTGAGCATCTCCCCATCATCACCCACAACAATTAGCACCCTTCCCTAGGGCTTTGCGCTTGTCAGTTTCCTCAACACCGACACAGAGTCTGACACTAATTCCACACTTTTAAGGGAAAAGGACATACATTTCTACGAGGCCTTTCTGTGGTTGTTGTTAGCTCAAGCAAGGAAGCCCTTCCTACAAACAGAGAAAGGTAGAATACACTGGGGAAATAAAAAGGTGCCGCCGGTAAACATTGCTAAGACACCTGCTACGTGCTGAGCTCTTTGCACTCATTTTTCACTTCATCCAAAATACAAACCAACAAACAAGTCTATGAGATAGTACCAGGGCCGCTTTTGTTTTACAGCTTGTAAAAAGAGAGATCTGAGAGGCTTCGGTAGAAATGTATGTGTGATTTAAAAAAAAAATATCTGAAAGTGACACGTGGCAGAGAAAGCATATGACAATCAAATCAAACTGAGCATTCTTGAGGCCCTATGACCCCAACAATAAATATTTATAGGCAGAATCTACCTTGCCCGAGGAAAGACAGGATCATCACATTCATTCATGTGATCTAGAGGCCTAGTAAAAATCCAGTGTCTTTTCTCTCATGAAAAGAGCATGGAAATAAATGACCCCCCCTTTATCCAATAACTCTGTGACATGCTTTTAGGGGAGTCGTGGTCCAAACTGTTTGTCAGAACGGAAATAGAGGATGGGAGAAGGAGAAAAAGGAGGGAGGCTTCATGAGCCTCCTGAGCCCACTTGTTTCACCAATCCCAGCTTCCCTCATGTGGCCTAACAGATGTGAAAATGGGTGGCCCCGAGCGGGCCCAAGACAACGATAACCACGTCCTGCTCTCAAAATCACTTATCTAATGGGCTTGATGGAGCGCCACTGAGCAGAGCCACAGTCCCACCTCTTCTGCTCTTGTCTTGAATGTCCCTTGGTGTTAAGAGATGGGGTTTTAGAGGCATGGCTGGCTCTACTTTGTAGCTATGGAGTGAAGGAATCTATGCTACATATGAATCTCGACCTTCATGGCTTGGTCGGCTTCTTTTTCCACTCGAGACTGACCCTCTATCACCCAAGACTCAGCAGCTCCTCTTCCCATGGCTTTCCTCCTGAATGATTCCACGGACTTCCCATGGGGTGTCTTACCTTAGGGTAAGGGCTGGAAAGCTTCAGCAGAAGTGGAGCACATGAAAACACGTTGTCCCATGAGGTACGGACAGCATGGAAAGTTTCATGGGGTCGTGGAAAGTATCACACACGCACAGGGGCCAGCCTTAAGGTGGCTGCATCTCACTCAACTACATACCTGCGACACTCATCATGGTCTCTGAAAAGCTTGCACGAGAGAATTTTCTCCTCCTTTGAGAGGAAAACCAAAAGCGTTTGGCGCAAAGCACGCTTCTGCTGTAACCGCTTAAGATTTTTGTTTAATTTGTGGTCTCACTTTCTCTGCTAAGTGCTATCCGCTCTCCACTTTTCTATGAGGGCTTCGCTTTCGTATATGCTTCAAAACCACAAAGAAATAAACTCGGTTATGGGATATCAACTATGCAATGTTGCAGGGATCCGCCAGAGCACAAAGGCCGGGACTGGCTTCTCAGTCGACAGGAAACAAATCATGGATTTCTTTTTAACGGACAAGGACAAGGGTTTTGATTTTTAGTACAACAGAGCAAATCCCCACATTTCTTTCGAGACTTTCCACTGGATACACGTGCCATTGTTGAACACCACGAAGGACGGGTCACGAGACACACACTCTAGATTGCTGTTTCGCAACCCAGCCAGCCAGCTTGCAAAACAGTGCCCGTGCCTCCTGTATTATGCAAGCGTTCATTTTTTAACTCCTGCATACTGTTCTCTTCCTGACATTGTTCTATGTTCTGATGAACAGTTTGGACTCACAGTGGCTTGCTACAGACAGACAAATAATAGTGCAGGGGATGCCCAAAAAAAGTGAGGAATGCTGGGTCCATGACTCTGCTGAAGGAAACAGTAACAAGTGTGTCACAGTAATGCATGCCGAGTCTTCCGACCCCAGGCTTGGGAATTGCGCTGCTCCTTCTGTCTCTTCCCATACGGTCACCATCGCCAACCCTCAACATGGCTGCACCCGCCAGCCTTAGGTAGAATTCCAGTGGAGACCAACAGTATCCTTAAAACGTAGACGACATAGTTTTGTTTTGTTTTGACCCCCTGTATATTTGACATGAGATCAGTAATGCTCCGTTTTGTTTTGTTCCGAGAAGAGCAGTCCCTTTCCACAGGCCAGCCCAGCCCCGTGGCAGCCGAGCAGTGCTACGGTTTCTGCCTGGGTCATGGCAAGTGCTATGGAGCTGGGTTGTTGGATGGTGCTACTACCAAGTCTACGCTGGGAAGCCTGAGGCAGCAGAATGAACCATGTGTCCTGTTCCCTTTGCTGGCTGCCACCAACTGAAGCAATTCTTCTCCCTGGGCTCAAATCAAAGGAATCCAGCATTTCAAAAACTCGATATCCCAAATCGGTACCCCCCTCCATCTTGGCACGAAGAGGCAGGAGGACCAGTGAGGGGCTGTAACCCTAACCTCCCCTTCTCCATTACATTCCTCCCGGCCTTCCTCCAAGGGGTGGAAGTAAGTATGAGGCAAATTAAAACTTGAGGGATTTATATACATCGTTCTGAATCGGGGCCTGTATATAGAGATCCCGTTATCCTGAGGGAAGAGACCTGACCTCCCCTTCTCTCCCCTTCCCTTCCCTTCTCCTTCCCTTCCCCACACTGTTCTACACACAGCCGTAGTGGTCTTAATTAGCAAGTCTACACGAGACAGACCCGTGTCATTCACCATAAACAGATATTTGCATGCTGTTTTACTTCGTGCCCCATTTTATTTTATGCTCAACTTTTAATTCCTCCTTCGTAAGAAAGAACTATAAAACAAGCTGTTAATAGTTTAAGACGAAGAAAGTAAGCATGGATGGGCAGAAGATGGAAAAATTACAAGACGGGTTAAATGTTTTAAGAGTCCAAATGAATTAAGAAAAAAAATTCGGCATTGCTGTTTAAAGACTGGGTTTTGTTATCTGGGGAACTGTCTTCCAAATTCCATGTTTCTATCAGGCTCTCAGGTTTCAGATAAAAGGATTTAGTGTTGCTATTGTTACAGACTCAAAGAATTCTTTACACAGGCCTTTTTCTTGTAAGAACAAAATCAAATCTCCTTGCTTTCTCAAATACCAGGGGATTCTGAAGAGTTTACAGAGCAATGAATTTCGATCTCCACTGTAGGAAGAAAACCAAATGGCTCTTGGTCTACACGAACCAGGCAGGCGCTTTCAACTGAGTGGGGGCTGCTTGCTCTGTGGGTATCTTCCTATGTCCCGGCTTCTCACTTTTATCTATACATCATTTGCTTTTTCCTAGAATGTTTTTGTGGGTACAGCAGTGAAGGGTGTAATACCATGGACACAAAATCGGGAGGAACCAATGGATATGTAAAAATGAGAAAGCACCCACATGCTAACAAAGTACTATCTATCTAACATAGAGAGAGAGGTGGCTTCACGCTAAGCAGATGAATGATCAATCTATGATACTGGAAGAGAGTGTAAACCTAACTTTTTTTTTTAATATAAAATATCCTATTCTTCAGGAATCCATCAGAACCTTGGGAGACAGTTCCCTTTAACCCCAACCAAACAATTATAATTTATCTCACATTCAATTGTTAGGTGATTTAATTAATGGAGAATTCACGGAAAGAATCGATTTTGCTATAAAGAGGACTGATGACCTTCAGGAAAAACATTTTGATTTGAATCATTAAAAAAAGACGCAGCTTTAACTGGCCTAGTAGAAAATAAGGGTGGTATAATTTTAGATGCTAACATGGGCTTTATTTGCATGCCAAAATGTTTAATACAGCAGGAAACAGTCTCTAAGGATGAAAGCCAGGCGAGCATGCAAGAAAAGGCAAGCATCTTGTCAGAAAGAAGTCAGAGAAGGTTTGTCACAGAGATTCAGGAAATAAATATCACTGTAGGAAGAGCTGAGAAAATGTAGTATAAACATAATAAAACACACTGTGCACTATATTATTGTATATTTAACGTGATGCATAATATGTCACAGCAATTTGGCAGAAGGAAGAAGTAAATTAATATCGTTTAATAAAAACCCTGATTCTCCATTATGAGAACTATGATAAATCACCACAGAGATGTGTGTACTTATAGAGTTATTTTCCCTTAATTGAAAACTAAGCTGCAATGTCCTATAGTTCATTTCAAAGCCTTCTTTAATTCAAATGAAAAATAATATTGAGAAACAGGTGCTTTAGCATTTTCTTGTAGCATATACCCTATTAGTTAGCTGATTTTTTTTCTATTTACTAATGAAACATTCTAGCAGTAACAAATTTACTGTCTTTGAGAATTTACTGATAGATAACACTCTCATTTAACTCTTTGGCATTACTCTGTAGCAAATTTTACCTTATTCTGTTTTTTACAGTGCCAAAGGATTGAATTCAGGACCTCTCAGATCTAGGCAAATGCTCTGATAACTTGAGCCATGTACCAGCCATATGCATACCTATAACATGTCGTATGTTTTTGCTTTTTAACTACTCTGCCATTTTCTGTTTAGGTTTTATTAGCAGTTGCACTAAAAGGCTACAACCCCACACATCAGGTGACAAGTACAACACATCTTGATTGTTGTTATCCCTAACAAGACCCGCTCCTTAGCGGCTGAGTGTCCTTGAATGAATGGCCTACCTTTCTCGCCTTTTCTCTTGATAGGGGCCACCTCACAACCCAGTGAACTTCTGATTGGGAGATGAAATTAGTTCCGAAGGGTTAAACATGGCATCCACCCTTGGCGGCTGCTCCAGGAAGGGGAACCTGCATTCGTCGGGATGAATGCAAAGCCAGATTTTTTTTTGGGGGGGGGGGGAATCAGCCTTATTTTTAATTTCGTGAACTCGATGGTTTATATTTTCTCTTTATCTATCTACTGTAAAAATGTTGCTGGGCTCCCCTTATCCTCATACAAGTTTGTATGGAGAGGTCATTTTTAAGCAGTTTTCCCAAATTAGAGTGAACACAGATGTGGATTCCATCACGATCTGAGTCAGATCGATGAGCGTGCACGTGCGTGTGGGTGTTCCATTTGTTAGTACGCTTCGCTTCATTTTATGAGAAAATATTGGTATTGCGCTGTTTTTAAATAACACATAATTACACCCTCATTAATAGATGTCAAATACCATTTAATACATTGCTCCAATTAATGATGTATTAAAATTAAACATCTAATTCCTAACATGTTTAAATAATTATGTCAAATGGTAATGGAACAGTGCATGGTAGCATCTTCCCGGTACATATAAAATGGAGTGGCTGGGCTGGGAGTTACCTGGCTGGTGGTGTACTGGGAAAAATTGTACGCTGACTTGGGAAAGCATCTGATTTAATGGACAACTAGGGAAGGGTTAAATGGCTGAACATGGGGCCGGGAGTTTGGCCTAGTAGTAGAGTGCTCACCTAGCATGCATGAAAACCCGGATTCCATTCCTCCGTACCACATACAAAAAACCGGAAGTGGTGCTGTGGCTCAAGTAGTAGAGTGCTAGACTTGAGAAAGCCCAAGGACAGTGCTCAAGCCCTGAGCTCAAGCCCCAGGACTGGCAAAAAAGAAAAGAAAAGAAAAAAAGACTAAATGTGTACACATACACACACTGTACCACCTGAATGTGACATTTTGGTGGTGGATTCAGCTCTTTTGCTGTTATCTAGCAAGTAACACTTGTGGGACACAACGGCAGCATCTCAAATGGGGAGCATGTACCAAGAAGTTAAGGGCTGGGTCACTGGGGTCATGGCCTTGAAAAGGATTATAGGATCCTAGCCCATTTCTCCCTTCCTCTCTCTCTCTCTCTCTGCTTCCCAACTAACACGATGTGTGCAGGGCGATTTGTCTCACCCTAGGCCCAAAGCTACAGGGGCAAGCAGAGGTGAGCTGGTGCTGCTGAACCTGTGTGCCAGATAAACCTTCCCCCTTCCACAGGGACCACCGCAGGCTCTCAGTGGCCCTCACGGAAATCCGCTCTGCCTGTTGATGCTGGGGAGGAGGAAACACGGCATGTTAAGGTTTCCTCCTACACCATGGTCACGGAACACCGGCGGATCCACAAGCTGTGAAGGGGTGACTGGCCAAACCCTGTAGGGGTGAGGAGGAGAAGGGGGTCTGGAGATTGTTGGTTTCAGGGGCTGGACTTCGTACAAGGAGATCCTTCTTCCCCAAGGAGGCTTTGGCCAGGTGCATAGAATGAGCAGAGAGACTGAGGAGTGGGGCTGCTTGGCGCTTTCTCACTCCTGGATGGGCAGGAGAGCAGAACTGTAGTCAGACAGCCGGGGCTAGGAGCGTGAGGTTGAGTAGGTTCCTGAATTAGTTCCACATGAAAGTAACGGATAACCAAGAGGCTATGTGGGTGAGAGCTCGAGAAGCATCTGGAGGGTTCTGAGACTGCCCATAACAGAAACAGCACTCCACAAGGCAAGGCTTCGTCCAACATCATTATGGACATATATATATATATATATTTCATATTTATGTCAGATCTTTTCTATGTGTCATATATATGATTCCATGTGAATGCGTTTTGGTTTAATAAAACCCAAACAAATAGAAAACCAGTGTCACAAAGGAAATGGGACGAAACCCAGATGGCTTCGTTGTGAAATGGAACACAACCACCTGGTAAGGAAGGAGCACCCCCAGACCCCCCCACGCTCCTCAGCCTGGGGCCCCACCTCCTCCACCACAGCCTTCCTGGGGCCAGGCTGGGGGCCTGGTGCGCTGTGCTCCGCGGGCATTCACAGAGAGCGAGACTGGAGCCGGACTATGGAGATGGGGTGGAGGGTGGAGCTGGGGTGTCCTAACTGACTTGGCCCATGTTTATGCCCCCGGTGTGTGCACATGGGCCTGCGTCAGCCCTAGGACCTACATGGGAGGGCAGAGGACTGAGCCACGAGGCCGACTTCGGAAGTGAGGGGAGATGGCAAGCTTGACTCCCTCGACCGACATTGCCCCGAAGTCAGAACCGTGCAGCCCTCTGGGAGCTCCTTTCGGATCTCGTGTCCATCCTCCAGCCTTTGAACATGGAGTCCACAACACCAAACAACCACAGAAAGAGGCAACAGAGGAAACCCTGGGTTTCGATATGCTTCCTAACTGTTAATCGCTTTCTCGCATAATGTGGCAGTCGACGTTATGTGGACTGGTGAACGCTACTAGAACAAACCCACGGGGGACAGAGGTGAGTCAGACACACGAGGGAGAGAGATGAGGCCGAATCCAGGGGGAGAAAAAACAACCAAAAAAACAAAGTAACTCCAGGCATACTGCGGCGCAGGTGAGGCAGGCGGGCGGGCGTGTCTGCCTGTCACTTGGGGAGGACAGACTTGCCGATTTCCCTTGGGGCTGGTCCCTGGGGTGGGGGCGTATCTGTGCAACTGCCATCTCATCTGTGGTGACAGTGGCAGACCCTGAGGGCACAGATGCTCCAGGGAAGTGGGGAAGATGCAGTTCACCCTTCTAGAGCTATTGAAAGAGTCTCAGCATTTAGAGTGAGACGAGATGGTGGTGCTTTTTCTTTGGGTGGGGGGGTTGTGAAAAAAAATCTAGGAGGTGCCCTCTCTCTCTCTCTCTCTCTCTCTCTCTCTCTCTCTCTCTCTCCTGTCTTTTAATCTCTTCTAAGCCCAGTACTAGTGATCACATCTCTGTTTTCTGAGTTGCTTAAAGAAAGGAATGGATTTCATGCCAGCAGACACATTCAAGGTAGCATTTTTAACCCCGCCGGGTTGTTAACAATTAGTGCTTTTCTGTTAAATCCTCTTTTTCAAAATAGAGGGTAGATTGGAAATAATGAAAGGGGCAACATTGACTAAGCATCATTATGTTCTCAGACTGCTTCACTCAATGGTTAACCCTCTGTACAACTGCTTCAAGGAAAAAAAAAGGAAGAAGCGGCATTGGTAAAAGCGTGCCAATAGTAAAAGGAGGATCTGTCTCATCCAACTGTGTCTGTGTCAGTAAATTAAAACAACTCTAAGATGTGGCTTGCTTTATTTTATTTTAGTTTTGAAAACTTCTCCCCCAAAGAGGCTAACCCCAGGTCGTCATAGGTACAAGTTAATGTCCCATTTTTTTCCTATCTCTCTGTGGTTTATCCTGTTTGGAGTAAGGTCTGAGGTGCAGACCTCTGGCTTTTGGCCAGCAGATGCTGTTTCCTCAGTTCAGTGCCAGGGACCCTGAACCACCCTCACCCACCCTCACTGCCACCCCTCCGTAATGACAGCACCTTGACCCTCCCCTGGAACAAACACTGATCGGGGACACACTGCGTGTTGATCACCGTCAGGAAAACCAGAGCACGCCCCCGTGTTGCTAGAAATCACCTCCAGAGTATCTATCACAGGGTCCATACAACATCATATTGTGAGCACTGTGGAACGAGCAGTTTTCAACTTCCTTTGAAAGGGTGCCAGGAATCCTGACTTCTCAGGAGGCTGAGACCTGAGGATCGCGGGTCAACGCAGCCAGAATGGGAAAGTCCATAAGAATCCTATTCCCCCCCCCCAAAAAAAACCACCAAAAAGAATAGAAAAAGAAAGCCAAAAGTGGAGCTGTGGTTCAAGTGATAAGAGCACCAGCTCTGACCAAAGAAGCTCGGAAACAGTGTACAGGCACACGTACACACACGCAAGTGAGAACATCTCTCTCTCTCTCTCTCTCTCTCTCTCTCTCTCTCTCTCTCTCTCTCTCTCTCTGTATATATATATATATATATATATATAATCATCTTTAATATCTTATGGCCCTCCATGGTAACTAAGCTGATTCTGAACTCCTTCCTAGAATACTGAAGGATTTTATTCAGCAATCAACACATCCATCCCAGCAGGGAGATGAGAAAGATCAACACGTCTGTGCTCTCCGACGGCCGGCCTGGAGCTCTCAGAATGAAAAGCAAAGATAAGGGGTTTTTCTCTGTCACGTTAAACAGGGAAAATTAATTGCTCCTGCAGAGATGAAAACTTGATGTGTGAAAAGGAACCCGTGCACACTGTATTTCTTCTTCAGGGCCCACCTGTGGAGACCAAGCATTTGTCACCGGATTGGAGCTTTAAGAATATATTCACGAAGACAAATGCCACGTCGCTTTCTAATTAGAAATGGCCTGTCTGGCAGGCCCTCGGGCTGAAGGCTGATGACAGGTAAGGGGAGAGGAGGTGGTAAGGTAGGCCGTATTTGCATAGTTGAGAATAAGTGTCTTTACGCCAGCTGTGAGTAGGAAAACAAGGTGAGCAAGCCAGCGAACATAAAATAAACAAAGCTTGCTAATCAGGCCATTATGAATTTGTAACTGGCATCAAGAGTATTCTACGCGGTTTTCTGTTTTGTTTAAAGCTACAGCACATGGGCAGATAATACCATTAACTGTATCACCGCAGGAAGCGTTAATTCACGAATAAGAGAAACGTGACCTAAGACGATAGACTCGGGTGGGGGAGGGGAAGGGTGGCATCTAATTTTAGCCCATCAAATCGAATTCTTACATTTTTCCATCTGAAAAAAAAATCTGAGGGGCCGGGAGTTTGGCCTAGTGGTTAAAGTGCGTGCCTAGCATGCATGAAGACCTGGGTTCGATTCCTCGGTACCACATACATAGCAAAAAGCCAGAAGTGGTGCTGTGGCTCAAGTGGTAGAGCTCTAGCCTTGAGAAAATCCAGGGACAGTGCTCAGGCCCTGAGCCCAAGCCCAGGACTGGCAAAAAAAAAAATCTGGAATGCCAATGTACTTGAAAACAGAAAGATGTATTAAAGGAGAAAAGCGAGAGCGAGGTTAGTGGGAAGTCGTAGGCATTGTTTGTGAGTCAAGCAGCCTCTCTTTGGACCCCGCAATCTCGTGAATGCAGGTTTTCAGGAGAAGACACCTCCCAGCCACCATGGGGTCACGCTCTGTGATTTCTCTCCGGACACCTCTCATAAATGACAGGTGTTCAAGCCCTCTTTTTCAGCCAGGGTTGAGCGGGTAGGGGTTCACTGGCAGAACCGGTTCTGAGCACCCAGGTCTTAGGAATATGAGGTGGCCGGAATTGGCTGCTCGTTTGAATGGAACGGATAAAAGTTAGCCAACGAGCACGTGTGATGCCAGCACAGAAACATGTCACTAGACTAACGACTGGAAGAGGCAGAGAGGTACTCAACCCGGGGCACTGGCACAGTCAGACCTCCTCTCAGCAGAGTGGAGGGAAGACAGGAGCAAAGGGAGGTCAGTTTGCTTTCTATCTAAACACTGAGGATGACAACGCCCATGTTAATACTTCTACCTCTCACACTGCTTCCTTGACGGCTATCGGGGCCTCCCACCAGGGCAGTTTGCCGGCTGGCAGGTTAGGTTTAAGTCTAATCCTGGTGATTGTCTTGAGAGGTAGAAATTCCCTTTGATGTTGTTTTTTCAAAGGTGAGGAGAGGAGAAGAGAAAGGAAGGGGAGGGAAGCTGAGGAGGAGGAGGAGGATGGAAAGGAGGAAGACAGAAGAGGAGGAAAAGAGAAAGACGGAGACGACGAATGGAGCTACCTGATTGTGTTTTTTAGCTAAACTCTCCAGCGGAGAATTAAGAGGTCCATCTCACTTCACGGCAAATTTCCAATAATGAAACATAACGCAGATCGAGAGCTGGTGGGACCAGAAGCCCATTCCCCTCCCTGGCCAACTAACCACAGAGCTGCACGGGGAATTGTCCAGTCCCTTTGCCAAGGGCATGTCTCTAATGGAATTCATAGTTTAGATACTCAGTTCCATTAAAAAATAAAACTTGGCTGGGAAACCTGCCAGATCATGTCTGCAGCCAACTGACCTACCGGGAAGCCCTGGATGGAGCAGTAATGGCGGATACATCCCCCACCGTGGGACTTCTCCTGCTCACTGGTTCACCAGGTCTGCTTCATCCCCTTGTTCGTCTCACCTTCCATCCATCTATTGGAATTGTCTGAAATCAATGGAAGCAGGTGTACAGTTTCTACTCTTTACATATAAGCAATGTCAAAGGAAAGCCTTTTGTTAGGTTTGTATTCTCTCTCTTTCTCTCTTTCTCTCTCTCTCTCATGTTGCCCACCCCTTTTGGAGATGTGTGTTTTTTAACCCCCTTAACCACAGTCAGATGCAAGCTATGGATTCTTTTTTGAAATGTTCTTTCTGAGGCCGAAAGAAGTAATGGAAAAGCTTAAATCTTGCCTTCGCCACCCACTCAGTATTTGACCTTCAGAATGTGACTCACATTTTATAAGCCTCAGATTTCTTCCTTGTACATGGAGAATAAAAAATGAAACACACACACACACACACACCACATACACACACTCATGCACACACACACAAGGAAGAGCAAGGGTAGGGCACTCAGTCTACAGAAATCGCTGGATATTAGTGGTTATCAATTGATTCCTTTTGGTGCTTTCCCTGAGAAGAAAATTTAACCAGAAAGGTCAACCCGTCTAGCCAGAAATATGAATCTCTTCTCGATCAGGTCTATGAGTTCTCCGAACGAAAGTGGGAAAGGAGTCTTGGGAAGGTCAGGAAAGTGAGTCTCTGGCTCAGCTGTCTCAGTGCGTGCAGGGGCCTGTGGTCCAGTCCGGCTCCATGGAAGCCCAGAAAAATCAGCCACGTCACACACTGAAGCTCTCCTTCCTCCTCGGGGCATCGTGGGAAAGCAAGGGGTCTAGGTCATATGGCCCTTGGCCAGTGGAGCCAACAGAGGCAGACTGCCTGGTGTGCAACCAACTCGGTGGCGCTTCCATGGGGGGAAAGGCGGTGGTTGTTTCAGCAGTTGCCCTTGGGAACATGTTTCTCTTAGAATGAGACGAGGTTCGGGGAAATGCAAGCCTGGAGAATGGTCAGGATTCTCTCCATGGATATTCAAAAGTCCTGGGGCCCAGAAGAAATGAGACCCAAGGCTGGAGCCTCTCAAGAGCTGCACCAGGAATGGCAGACATTTCACTAACCTCTGGGAGGACACAGGGACTGGCTTTTTTCAATCCCTATGTCCCAGCCACTCAGCCCATCAGTTTTCTCCCTGCTATATATCTCTGACTACTCTAGTGGGGAGAGAGGGGGGGAGGGAGGGAAGGAGGGAGGGAGGGAGGGAGAGGGAGGGAGGGAGAAGGAGAGGGAGAGGGAGAGGGAGGGGGAGGGGGAGGGAGGGAGAGAGGGAGGTGAGGAGGGAGATCAGTAGATATTTGAGTATGGTTTTCAGAGACATGTTCTGCTTAATTCAAATTCAGAACTATTTATCACTTTGCCACCAAGGCACTTGGTGGCTAAGATTAAGGAAAAAAAAAAGGAAAGGAAAGCTTTATAAATTCTTTCAGAATAATGCCTTGGCTGAGTCCTTGAAGTTGTGTGATTTAGAACCAAGGTGGTCCTTCCATGTCCTCTCATTCTCTGCTACTGAAAACACTGGTGCTCTAATTCATCTAATTCATCCATATTCTTTTTTGTTTTCTATTTTTGTTGTTGTTGCTGTTGGTGGTGGTGGTGGGGCTTGAACTCTGGGCCTGGACGCAGTCCCTGAGCTCTTCGGCTCAAGTCTAGGTCTCTTGAACCACAGCACCAATTCTGGTTTTCTGGTGGTTCATTGGAGAGTCCCATGGACCTTTGTAGCCAGGCTGGCTTTGAACCACAATCCTCAGATCTCAGCCCCCTGCGCAGCTGGGTGACAGGCTGGCCAGAGCACACCCAGCTTGTTCTCTTCTTGACATTGCTTATCACATGGGGGCTGGTGGGGGGACAGGTGAAGGAGATGACAGACACATTTTTAAAAGATATATAATACTGTCAAACCTGGGTCTGATGGCTCCCATACCTAGGAGGTACTTATGAGGCTGCGACTCAGAGGATCATGGTTCAAGGCCAAGTCTACACAACAAGTTCATGATATTCTAACTCAACCGAGAGCTGGACCTGCCATGTTAGGTATGACAGGAAGCAAAAAATAGGAGGTTTATGCTCCAATCCAGTCCTAAGAGAACATCATGAAAACCACAAAGGTCAGGGGTGAGACAAATGGTAAAGTCCCTGTGAAGTATGAGGGTGGAAGTGGTACCCCGCTATCACCAAGTACAGAGGTGCTGCTGCTTCATAAGAACGGCAACGGTAACGCAAGGCTCTCGGTCCTCCTGAGTACAGTCAACGCATGGACAGAGGTTCACAGTTGCTTTTGTCATTAGCACAGTCTAGCCTCCATCTCTGAGCCATTGCGATACAAAAGTAGGTTTCCAGAAAAGGCCTTTCTAGAGGGTGACTCACTTTCCAGTGCCCACGCTGTCTTAGGAAACACTTCCAAAGCCTGGAGTTGAGTGAGCTACCAAGTGCATGCTGATGGCTGGCCACTTCCTGACATCCTGTAGCCATGAAAAAGGCCTAGGAGAGCCATGTAGATTGAAGATAAATGGGCAGTAAGCCTTTTCTGAGTTCAAATCCTGGCCCGGGATGAGCTTCTTGGTAAACAGAGTATGGTGGCAAACTCAGATGAGGACTTGCACTCAGTCCCAACTCTAAATTCCACAAAGCTCTTTTCCTACCTATACACCAAACCGTCGCGTCATTCTTAAGACGGTGGCTAGCGGGATAGCACTAATAGAAAAATATGTTTGGCACAGTATGTGATGGAGTAAAATAGGAAATCTGAAAACATTTTTTGAAGTAGATAGGAAAACTAAAGCCCCCCCGTGGATTTTGCCATGAATCAAAGCAAAATCCTGCCAATAAACAGCCAGAAACCAGCCTGGCGTTCGCTGTTTCTTTGTGCTCTGGTGCACAGTCATGGTCTCACGTGTTGCTCAGGGCGTGGGTTATTTCCCGCAGGCCAGGGGAGGTTCAGGCACCACAAGACCCTTTTCTTGCTCTACAATGTAGCATAGCAATAGCCTCGCAGGCTCATAGACTTCTTTACCCCAGGATGCCTGTCAGGTGGAGAAACAGGCAGGACTCCACCCATCTGGCCCGGGTAAATAGCCAGAACAAGAACCCTGCCCACTGCACACCAGATCTGAGGCCAACCAATTCCCACCACACACCTTTTCCATCAGTACGACTATCCCCACTTCTTTTTTTTTCTTTTATGGCTGAGGAAAGGTGGTCAGGTGGCTCGTGTGGCATCATAAAGTGACTTTCTTGTGTGTCTGATTTGAAAGACTGTGCATGCTTCGTTACAAAGCCCTCCGCGGGCACGGGTGCCTTCTCGTTATGATTATGGGGACATGCCCACGACACCAAAGTGTAAAATACAGAACGCTGGCCAGGAATAGAAGGAATTTTGTCTAGTAAGTACGCGGCACTCCCTCTGGTTCTGACAGACAACAGTAGCAGATGGCACGGTGCCTTCCCTTTACTTATCACAGTGAAGGGACCATGAGGGGTTTTCTTCTCAAAGGGAGCTGAGCTAAATAACAAGCCTTGGCCCTGAGATTTCCCCCTGCTGGGGTTTGCTGTGGCTTTGCCATAAAAGGAGACATCCATGAGGCAGTCCACGTGGCATGGATGTGGACAGCTTTCATCAGATACCCAGTCCTAGGCTCCAAGGGGCACCTTTGCTTCTGATGAGGAAATATGCAATTCCTCGGGGGTGAATGCCAAAAGCTCCTAAGTGGAGAAGCATCGGAGAAGCATCTCAAAGAAGCTTTGAGAAGCATCTCACAGCATGTGTGTGTCTTCAGCATGGCCACTGCCCAAAGGCTGTGGCCAAAATGGAGACACCAACAGGCAACCACACAGTCTCGGGGACCTGATTACATTGAAGACATTTCTTGAAACACTGACTCTTCAGGGACTGTGATTTATATTTTTCATTTCATTTAACCACAAACTATTTCTAAGAAGTGGGTACTGTTGTTAAACCAATTTCATCAAAGGAAAAAAGAAACTGAATAGCTGAGAGGTTGGGCAAGAAGGCACAGGAGGACAGAAAGCAAGGCTGCAATTCTAGTCTTTCAGACTCAAAATGGAGAATTTACTGCTACACCCTCAGTCCCTGAAAACAGCTTCCCAGCTCTACGGATCTGCCTGACATCTTTGGGTTGCTCTGTTAGCTTCTTTACATGGCTTTATTTGTGCTACCTAATAATGTTCTTGCATTTTCCACCCTGACCTAGGGTGGAAAGCTGAAAGTTAACTCATGAGTCCCGGTGAAGGCTGGAGACTTAGCTATTTCAGAAACCTCAGATCTTGCCTTTGATATGGGGATGGCATATGAAGGTCACTGTTAAAGTAATAATAATAATAATAATAATAATAACAAGGTTTTGTTATATCCATTATTTTCCAGTACTCGGTATGAAATTCTTGCTACATAATCTCTTACTTGATCTCAATAAACTTGTGAGTAGGTACTAACATGATTGAGTGGTACACCCATAGAGTCTGAGTAAAAGTTCAAGTAATTTGTTCCAGGCCACCTTGATCACAAGCTAAAGGAGGGTTTGAACCCTGACATGTTAGCTCCAAGGAGTCTCTCACACACCCTGTCTCTGGGAGTTTCAGTGACCCAGTCCTCCTACCTCCTCTCTGCAGGAGCTGGCTGAAAGAAAGGAACAGTTATAAACCAAGACATCAGCCTGTTCCATTTGGGTCTTGCCTTCTGGCCACAGAGACACATTGAAAAGCAAGGATTTTCCTGTTGTAGGTCATGGGGCTGTTACTATCTCCTGAAACCTGGAATGGCGCACATATCCTGGCATGTCTGTCTGTATTTGCACATGTCCAGGTTCCCCCCCACCCCGACTCATTCTCTTACTCAGACAAAAAACATGGAGTATGGCATCAGGATCTCCTCGAGGTTGGTATTTGAACAGCCTGGCCTGCCGAGGAATCAGAGAACAAGGCGTAATTTGTAATCAGGTAGTGCCCACAGGCCTGGATGGCAGGATAAAACATTTATAAATCAGGCCCTAATGAACAGCTTCTGTGCTTTATGACTGCATTTAACTCTTTCTCCCTTCTTAGCTGGCGAAGAAGAAGGAAAAGAATTATATCCATGAATTACATGTTTATAGCCAGCTATGTACACACACACACACACACACACACACACACACACACACACACACACACACACACACACACATAGCATGAGAACTGCATATGTTATAATACAAAGGGTGGTGATAGCTAAATAAGAAGCTGCTCCTGAGATCATAAAACACTTGCCAAAAAAGAGGAGAAGGATACGCTAACACAAAGGGAATGAAGGAAGCAAGGCCCTGTGGGTGGAACTCTGATAATTAATCATGGTAACGATGATGACACGGAAAACCCACTGGGTGCCAAGCACACACCTGAAAGCTGTAAGCCAGTCACCTCCCATTGTCCTAGAAACCCAGGGCAGAAGCTGGGCATTGACCAGCTTCGGGTTACACAGCCCATTTCATTATTGCCTGGTAATGGATCAGCTCTGATCTCGGCCAAACCTGGAAGCTGACGCCTGGACTGGTTCAACTCCTTTCTGCCTCAGCTCTAACCCCTGCGATGTTCCCAGCCTCTCTTCATCCACTTCAATGAGAGCAAAGCTGAGGCCCGCAGAGGGTCCTCTGCTCATCTAAGACCACGCCGCCAGTGAACCCCGGAGCTCCCTTTTGAATCCAGTGTGCCGGACTCCGGATCCTTCTCAACATCCATGCAACAACAAGACGATGAGGGTTTGCACGCTTTCCTTCCACTGCCTGGACCCCTGCGCCCTCCCCGAGTGCCTTCTCCCTGCAGATCAAAGGCTGCATTTCGGGAGCTCATTTCTCTCCGCAGGCTGCACCTATGCATTAGAAGGTCGCTGTCAGGAAAGAGTGACCTTTGCAAGAAGTCACTCTGGCCAATCTGTCCCTCTGCTCATCGACTTTTAGATTAAAAAAGGAGACAAGGGATGGCCCTGCAAGCTTCTGTTCAGGGTCCTCAATGGACCCCAGAAAACGCCCTGAGCAAGGCCACTCCCCCCTCAATTCTGCACCCACACCGAGGGAGACCAAAGGCACGAGCGCAGGAGGATGAAGGGATCGGTATTTGATAAGGTTATGATTAAATCAAGGTTTTTGCTCTAATTACACTGCATTTAAATAAATGCAGCCTAGTAAGTAATTGTAATTGATGTGCAATTAAACATGTATTTATATCACCACTGCCTCCCCCCCCACCCCACCATGTGCAGCTGTCTATTTCTGCCTCTCGCGGTGGTGGGCTGGGGCTGGGGACTGCGACATCTGCCTGCCAGTCAGGGATGAGCGAGGTTGGCTTTTCCCAGCAGGATGCCCAGCTCCAGTGGATCCTGGGCAGGTCTGGGGGCAGAGAGGCACAGCGAGCTTGCTCAGTGCTCTGGCTCCCTGTCTCAACCTCTACCTCCTCCCCTCGGACTCTGGAACTCTGAGAAGAACACCTGCAGTCGGGATTCCAGGGGGGTCACGCTCCAGCCCTGTGTTGCACGCTCACTCACAAATGCTGATGGCGCCTGCCTGTCATCCTAGCTACTCAGGAGGCTGAGACTGGAGGATCGAGGGTTACATTACAGTCAGCTCAGGAGGGAAAGTCTGGGAGACGCTTATCTCCAATGAACCAAGATGTCTCTCAAGTGGTAGGGCACCAGTCTTGAGGACTAAAGCTCGGGGTCTGGACACACACAGAAGGGAGGGGGAGAGAGGGAGAGAGGGAAGGAGGGAGGGAGGGAGGGAGGGAGGGAGGGAGACAGAGACAGAGAGAGAGCTATCTCATGGGAATCAATTCTAACTATAATGGTATAACCCTCCACTGGATAGGTTGACTTTGGTACCACACTTAAAATGTGGACCTTGCTCTTCCTGGACTGGTAAGCAGGCAAGGGTGTGATGTATTATTAGCAAGAACAGCGTGTCTAGAAGAGACTGGAAGAGCAATGCTGAGGCCGCCCTACTTCTTCCACCCCTCTGAGCCTTCAACGCGGGCACGGCAGACAAAACCTCTCGTGTTATCTGCTTGTAAGGCTGGGCCACCTGAAGCAGAGGTTAGCAGCTCACAGCTACTTGAGGTACCAGGAGAACCCCTGGAAAAGCAGAAATGGAGATCGGGCCAACTGCCAGCTATGCAACATGGCCTCGCTGTCATCCAAAGCCAGGATTGGCTTCCTTCCGGTGCCTGGGGGACACTGGAGCATTTCTCCTGATTTTTTTTCTATGGCTATGGCAGATGATTTTACTATTGCAAGAAGGGAAAAAAAGCGGGCCAAGGGAGATACTCCGTGAGAATAGGGTCTAGTTGTATCTCAGTAAAGGCTCACTCACAAACACAGCGAACAGAAGCTGTACCCACAGGACGTGCCAGTCTAAGCTCCCCAGAGACAGAAAGTCGAGAACACAATGGAAACAGAAGCCTTGCTGGGTTCAGGGGATACCAGGCTCAGCCCCGACCATTTATTTGGGATGTAGACAGCCTGTCCCCCCCCACCTCAACCATCACAGAGCAGACCCAGGCGGGCATCGTCACCCGTCACAGGGCTAATGAAGGAGCCAGAGAAATGCCACCATGGCACACCTCATCTATTTGCGTTCTGCTACTGGAAAGATATCATGGATCTTACTGACAGCAAGTCATTACCAGGGCAGATGGGCGATCCCAGCTTCTGCCAGGGCAGTGAGACCCCGCAGACCTCCCAGCCTGCGGGTCAGCAGCCACTCCAGTGCTCCGAAGGGCTGTCTTTCCGTCTCCCACTTGGAGAGCTCCTGCTATCTGGGGTTGCCCGAGGAGACCGGTCTCCATGGGGGTGGGAGGGGCTGGTGGAGGAGGAAAAGGCAGAAAAGGGAAAGACAGACTAGCATTTCTGCAACTTTTCCTGAGTTTGGTTTTGGAGCCAAGTTCCTTTCGCTTGTAGTTTATGTTTCTAATATGACCTTCTGCTTTTACCCGAGCTGGCTTAGAATCATAATTCTCCTACCTCCACCTCCTGCCAGTCTGGGATTACATGTGTGCGCCACCGTGCCCACACCAAATGTTTCAACTTCTTTTACACATCACGTCCTTCACCTCTCCACCTGGGAGAAGGTTATTTACTTCTCAAGGTTGATGGGAGCCACCTCAACGGAAGTAATAATAGCTGATTTTATTCCTGGTGCTTAGAAAGCGTTACATAGTAATATAAAACAATTCGTTCTCCACTCTTAGCCTGAGCTCTAAATCAATGCTTTCTATTGGCATCTGACCAGCAAATAACAAGTCAGTATACCAAAGGCATGTACATCTCACATTCAAAGGGCTAATCATCCTCAAATGTGGGTGTGCCTTAGTATCATGTGGAGAGTTGTAAACATTTATAAAAAGTGAATGCTTTGGCCTCGTTCCAGATATTCTGGTTTAATTGAGGTGGGGAGTGGGTTTGCCTGCCACTGGGATTTTTGAAAGAATCCTTTGTGATTTTAATTGGAGAAAGCTTAAAAGAACCGTAGCACATAGGCATTCAGATCTGATCACCGGATTTACCTGGGGAGCTATAAAAATGACCACATCTGAACATCAGACCCACAGATTTTAATTTAATTGGAGTGCGGTACAACCTTCGCACATTAGAAGTTCCTCAGGGGAGGGACTGTGACACACAGCCAGGGCTGAGAGTCACTGCTTCAAACCTCAATGGGCTTCCAGAAGTCAAGCTCAAACTGAAGCCAGGGTGGGCACCATCTTAGCCATTCGCTTTAGGTAATCACCCGGAGGGGAAACAAGCCCTTGTGGGTATTTAGAATCCCTCAGATGGCAGGAAGGAAGGAGCTGGTGAAGAAAATCAACCTTACAGAAAGGAGATACTGGAGAGGCTGTGGGGTCTACATGGAGCCTGGCGTGTGCAAGATGTGTTTCAGAAGAGCTTCCAGGGGTAGCCAGATATCTTAGGGTGCTTCAGGGGACAGAAAATGAGTGGCCTAAACATCCATCTAATCCATCCATCCATCCATCCATCCATCCATCCATCCATCCATCCATCTAATCCATCCATCCATCCATCCATCCATCCATCCATCTAATCCATCCATCCATCCATCCATCCATCCATCCATCCATCCATCCATCTAATCCATCCATCCATCCATCCATCCATCCATCCATCCATCCATCCAACCACAGCCTAGGAGAACTGTGAGATAGACATGGCAGCCTGTTGCCAATCCAACAGGTGAAAACAACGCTTCCCAGTGCTGCAGGTGAACCACTGGCTAACGTGAGTCTGGGGTTTTCCACCACCTTGTTCTCTTCACGTGAACGGTGTCTATCTGTGGGTGCTCGGGCTGTTACTTCCACGTGGTTGCCTGTCTCCTTCCATTCTCTCGTGGTCTTGTCCCCCAACTTGTAGACGAGGCAATGTAATCGTAACAGGAAGTAAGAGTGGGTGCATCTCCATCTCTGTGATGAGACATGGCTCACCTTTAATTAGATGGCCTAATGGACTTACAAAGCCCGTCCTTCCCACCACTGACAGCGAGACGGGCCCAGGCGCATTACAAGGGAGATGGCAGGAAACTAGTATAGATTTTCTATGACTCATTAGAGCTATCGATAAGAGATGTATAGTAATAATAACCTAATGTGTGTCACACAATATTCAGATGTTCCTTGCTATTAATAGAAAGCTATTTTTGCACTTTTCCCCTTTTTATTTTTATTTTTGGATGATCCCATGATATAAAGATCAATTTGTGCCTAGCACTGGTGGCTCATGCCAGCAGGAACCAGCAGGAGCACATGGGAAACAAAACCTCGTCTTCCTTACTTTTGAAGGTCAAAGGAGCGGTGTGTGTGTGTGTGTGTGTGTGTGTGTGTGTGTGTGTGTGTGTGTGTGTGTGTGTTCTCCTTAAAACTAAAGCATGCTGAAAGAAACAAAGATCTATTCTGAGGTGAGCACGGGGGCTTCTGGGCTGGGGGAAACCACACTCAGCCTTGGGTAACTGTGATGGGAAGCTGAACAGAGAGGCTCACTGGAACGGCCTCAGTGGGCCAGGCACAGGCAGGCCGGAATAAACCTTGTCATGGCTGTCCCTCACAGAGCTAGCCGATGACATTTTGCTGGGCTGTTATTTCGGCTGTTTCCAGATAAGATTCCATTTTCATCAGAACAAGGTCTCTCTAGTCAGGGTCATTTTATTCTCTTCTGTCTTGCTAGTGTGCTATTGCCTTTGTAATTTGCATAAAATTGGTCCCCAAAATAATATTTTTTTAAAAAAAATGAAAGGATTACTGGAAGCCACCACCACCCCTTTATTTTTGTAAGTCCTCATCCAACCGAATAGATGCCCTCTGATGTGGTGGCTGAGAATGACTCCAATTGCATTTCCCCCACCCAGGCTCATTCGAGTGCGGCCCATCTTGTGGTTGTGATGGCGCTGGCTGCTTATTATGCTGACCATATCCCGGTCCTGGGCTGCTTCAATAGCCAGAGACACCGCTTCTCAGAAACTCATCCTAGATTTGCCTCAGCAATTGGCTGGAGCAAAACAGAGAAATCTATGTAAACCGGAGCCAGGCACCACACTAAAATGGGCTGTAAATTGGACTCGTTTAAGATTTTATAGCCGTCCTCTCTCCCCCGTCTCCATCAGAGACGGGCCTCGAGAAAGCAGACCATTCACCCGTCATCTTCCGATGAGCAGGCTCTGCTCCTGGCTCACTGGGCTTTCAATCCTGACCTCCACAGGCAAACCCCAGCCCTGCCCTGAGCTCACGCTGACCACAGCCGAGTTCAGCCTTCTTACCCAGAGGACGACAAGTTCTTAAGTGAGTGGCAGTGAGGGCCTCCAAGATGAAAAGTACTCAAGAAATGTTGCTTTGGGAAAAAAACAATACTAGCTTCCCTTTCTCCTAGAGCTATGTCCATTTCTACCATTCAAAGGAATAAATAAAAAGGTGCTGGTGGTACATGATAGCTACTCAGGAGGCTGAGATCTGAGGGTAGAGTAGATGCGACTTTATGACACCGAGGTAGAGAGAAACGAAGTATACACTAGCAAGTTTCTACATAGTCAGGAGAACCTCAATCCCGTTTACATTGTAGTGCACTCACATGTCTATTTTACCATTCAGAGCAACAAACTAAGGAAATAAAAATTTGACCTAGCAAGAAAATGCACAAAGGTATTAAAATGGTACAACTACAGTTTCTACCGAAAACCAAGACAGCAATGGAACGAGTACTACTACAAAAAGACAACAGAACACAAGAGCAAAATTCCAGGTATAAGTCCACTGGACTACGCTTTACAATCAACATGGATGGGCGGTGTGTTCCATCAAACTAGACAAAAACAACTATAGAGCAACTAGATCCTCTCTCCAGGAGATGCTTTAGATTCAAAGACTCAAACAGTAAGATATGGGGAAAAATGTATAATCATTAGTATGACGATTAGAGAGCCAAGTGTAAAAGTAGGAGAAAGATAAATATGTATCATGGAGCTTCAAGTCCAGGAGTAGTGATTACATCCATAACAAACATATTATTTAAGGAAATACGTATGCTAGAAACATGAAGAAACTTTCTGTAGCGGAATGATTCCCTGGAGAGACATGCCAATTACAAACACGTATGCACTCATCAATCTAGCTCCAAAACAAAACAAAAACAGACAGAAATATCTGGGCACCTATGGCTTGTGCTCATCCACCCAGCTATTCAGGAAGTTAAGATAGGAGGAGATTGGTTCGAAGGCAGCTTAGGCAGGAAAATCTGCCTAGGCTGCAGCCCGTAGCCTGGAGTTAAGACACTTGTCCCTTGCTAAGAAAACATTCCAAATCCACCAAGTGTGACTTCTGACCTTTTGGTCGGGGTCCTCAACCCTATTTTGGGTACCATGACTGGCTGGGAGATTAGTAAACCCCAGAGGGGACTCACTGCCTGAGGAGAGCATTAAGGAAGCAAAGAGGAAGGGAGCAAGTGCGTTCAAGATGTGGCTCCAGGCTGGCAAAGGAAGCTCTGCCTCACTCTGGCACCTCTAATTCTGCAGCCCTGATCAACAGGACATGAAGTTCTGGGGACTAATCTCCCCATCAGTGGTCAGTGGACTGCCTGTATTCCCAGAGCACATGGGGGAGGGGGCGAAGCTCCTGTACCCTGACTCCTGCCAGCGGCTTTTTGATTCACAGGAAGAAAACTCTCCTAATTACATTGAAATGGGAAAATAAAAAGCCCAGCCCTCAAAGCTCAGCTGGGCTCTGCCTCACCCCAGAGCGCAGGCAGCTACGCTTGCACTATCACAGCTCTGGCTTCAAAGGTTGAATTCATTAGAGTGAAATCAATTTCGCAGTCCAGAACAAAGTTCTCAGACCATTCCTGGCCCAATTCACAAAAAGCCTCAGCGCAAATACACTCAAGGCAAGCGGAGTTGTACTTTATTTTTTTTCTTTCCCACCCTTTTGTCAGCATCAATAGTTGAGGAGTCCTGCCTTTGGCTGAAGAATGAACATTTAGTCCTCTTGAAATAGCAATGATAGCCAGCAAAACCAGGCTGTTTCCCATAGGTAAGAATTCAAATGATTATTTTCTCCTGATAGATCTGATTTGAAATTCTTCTGTCCACATACCAGCACATTCCTCTGCTTCATCAATTGGTTTTCACTAATTAATATGAGCTTGGCTCATGGATATTTTTCATGTCACAGATGAAGAGAGTCTTGGAGATAAGTAACAAGTTCACGTGCCATAGTTAATAAATGATGAGGTTGGCATTTTAGCCTGATCTATTGGCTTTGCAGAACTTAAAACCTGAGGTGCTGTTTTGACAAACGCTAGATTTCACAAGCTGGCTAGATAAACCTAAGTGTCAAGAACAAATACAAACTTTAAAACTGATCATCACAAAGTCTTGAATTCAGTCCCCAGGACCTCAAAAAAAAAAAAAAAAGAAAGCCAAATAAATACCTGCTTTAACTAGAAATTTCAGTTCCAGTGCCTGAAGAGACCTTGTCTTTTTGTTGTATGACAGTTCATTCCCTTTTGAGCACTCAGTAATCCACGGTGCTGAGGTGTATTCCTCTGCGTGCCCAGGACAGATTGGTTCCTTCCAACTTGGGTCTATTCTGCGCAAAGCCTCTTGTGTGGATGTGTGCTTTCAACTCCTTCAAGTTACCAACGCATGCTACCATCTTCAAAAGTGGGCCTGGGTATGTGGTAGGAGAGGCCGCTTATCTCATGGTGGCCAGGAAAGGAGGAGCAGAGGCGGGGCTCTCATGTCCCCTAGATAAGCCATCTCAAGTCACCTGACTTTCTCCTATTAGGCCCCACCCCTTAAAGGCACTATCACTTCCCAACAACCCTGGCTCTCTGGAGTATGCCTTTACCACCTGGATCTCAGGGAGGCACTGCTGATCCAAATTAAAAATAATTCCACAGGGAAAGAAAAGGATTTGAGTTCTACAAACCCCTTGAGGTGAGGAAGAGGAGTTGATTCTTGGATGACGAAAGCAGTCACAGGCTACAAAACTAGAATCCAGGTTAACCAGAGCTTATGCCCTTTGCCGTACATTTCCACCAGAATCAGTAGGAAAACCACACATCCTTTCACGCAGCTAGCATACAGGCCGGTGGTTTGCAGCAGGAAGGACCTCGATCCTGGGAACCCTTTGGCAACATCAGAAAATAATTTCAGTTGCCAGAGTGGTGAGAGTATGTGTATGTGTGTGAGTGGGGGGGGCTTTCTATTGAAACACTGTGTAGAAGGCAGGAGATGTGGTTAAATATCCTGTATTCCATGGAAAGCCTCCCACAGAAGAAAAAATAAGTATTCATCCCCAAATATTAGTAGTGTCAGGGTTTTTAAAAAAATTTTTTGAAGCCCTGCTTCATACTGACACAACCTGAGACAGCAATGCAGAACGCTTCAGAGCAGTGAGAGTCAGACTAATAAATTTAACATGTAATGGATCAAATAAGAAATATGTAGACATCATCTTCAGAGGATGAGAGTCCCTATGGCAGGAAGCAGAGAGAGAAAGATTTGATGGAATAATTGATTGCCTGACAATAACGGAAGCAAGAATATTTCCACTGAATGCAAGTAGGAAAACTGGCATTGTGGAGGCCAGGAGACGAAATGCTCACGGGGCGAGTTTTCAGAAGCTGAGTTTGCTCTGATCCATGGTGGGTTTGTCTCGTGCTTTGGTGGTAAAATTCCCAAATGGGAGATGATGTGGCAGGGTAGCCCACGGTCAGTAATGGAATATTCTACCCAGTATCTCTCTTCTCTTGGCCTTTACTCTAGGCCCCTAACAGCATCTTCACATTACATGCTGGCTTCGTAGGCCAATAGATATTTCTTAGAATTGAGGTCTAGGACTTCTTTTATCAGAAGGGCCCAGGTCGTAAATTTTTGTTTGGTTATCACAGCTCCTGAATTCGGCGGTTGGTAGAGTGCTAGCTTTGAGTGAAAGCTCAGGGACAGTGCCCAGGCCCTGAGTTCAACATTCAGGACTGGCCCAAAAAAGGAAATATGAAAAAAAGATGAGTTGTTGACCTTGGGAGATCAAATGGTAGAAGAGAAGGGAGACAATGACATATTCAACATTCTCATTCATGCGTAGGGAGCACAGGGAAAAGCCTGGAATTCAAGAATCGCATGAGTAACCTGGTCTTCTCTTCCTCCAGGGGTCTCTACAACTGCTGCTCTGTCAGTGTGATGCAGGCAAAGAGCTTCAACACTACATCTTGTCTTTCTTTTTCTTCGTTAAACTCCTACTGTTCCAGAAAGAAAATGATGCTAAGGGAAAGTCATATAATGGTAACAGCACAAACAAAAACTGTAACTGTTACAACCACGACCGACTTAGGGAAATTTATTGGGCACTAAAAGGCACTTTGCACGTCTCATGCCACTTAATCTTCATAATAATCCCCTGATAGAGGAATTATTGTATCCATTCCGCAAACCCGAGCCGAAGCATGTTTAAATAACAGTCTCAGTATCTCCTAGCCTAAAGGATGAAGAACAATGATTTGAATCCACTGGTGTCTAAATCAAGCATGGGTTGGCCAGGCTACAGTGAGTAGAAGCCCTCTGGATCCATTACAGACACACCAGACCCGCCTTTCCCATTGTGGCAGGTATGGCTTGCAGCATCCGTGCCCAGAACTGCATGGGTGAACTCTCCCGCGTGAGTGCCTCTGGGTCACTTTTGACTCACGAGGACATCGGTGAGATTAGATCCAGAGCCTACCCCAATCCAGCATGGCCTTGACTTACAGAGCCTCTTCTACTCAACCTTGATCGCATTCAAAAAGATCCTACTTTTAAGATAAAATTGCACTCATGTGCAGCAGGCATCCAAGCATCCACACCTCATTTGATGGGGACTTCCAGCCCTAATATCTCTCAACTTTACTAGCTCTCTCCCTCTGCCTTTTCTCATGTGTGGGCCCTGGGGCTTGAACTTGGGGCCTAGCCGCTGTCCCCGAGCTCTTGTGCTCAAGGCTAGAGCTCTACCGCCTTGAGCCATTGCTTGCTTTCTAGTAGTTAATTGAATAAGAGTTGCATGAACTTTTCTGCCCTGGATAGCTTCTAACTGTAATACTCAAATCTCAGCCCCCTGAGTAGCTGAGATTACAGCTTTGGGATTGCACTTATACAATGTAAGATGAAGACAATAAAGTAATTCTTACAAAGCAATTTTTAAAGTTTAATGACCTAAGGGGGGGCATGTTTGATAAAGAACGACACGAGAGCCCCTGTAAGTGATGATATCTTTTTAAGAATAAGACAACACAACATCATTTTTCTTCCCTACCCCTTCCTTTTCTCTTCTGGTCATTTATGTCAGAGAGAAGGCAGTTTTCTAACTCTCCTAATCTGGTTCTCTACCTTCTTGGGGATTTTTCCTTCCTGACAACACTGAGATGAGATTTGGCTTTCCTCACATTTCTCCCAGTAGGCTTTCTGTCACCTGCAGTATTGTCCTTACCCCTGAAATGAGTTTTACATGACCCCACTCTCCCTGTTTCCTTGTCACCCTCTCTTCACAGCTAGACTTCCAGATACATGTCCTGCACTGCCATTTCCATTTTCTCTTAACCTCTCCTCCTGGTAATTCCTCGGTGTCTGCAGCACCTGTCAACTAAACTGTCTTGTCGAAAGTCACAGCGGTGTTTTAAAAAAAATTTTTTTAAAAAAGAAACCAATCTAGACACTGAAAGCTGGGTGCCAATATGTCTTTTCCCACCCCGCCCCCCAGGCTTTGATTTAATTTCATTTTTATTGTTTGGCTGACCACCCTGCCTTCGTGCCCTCTCTCTCTCCCTTGACTTCCAGGCCGTGATGGAAGTTGCTGTAGGTCCTCTGGGAACAGGCCCTTTCTGTTCTGTTTACTACTATATATCTTTTGTCGCTGTCCTGCTTATGGGTGTTCCCCAGCCTGCAGGCTCTCAGAATATGCCCTGGCTTTAATTCCTGTGGAAGAAATAATTCTCTTTATGGCTTTGACTTCCAGCTCCTATTCATCTTCCTGCCTCATCTTCTTACCCCAAGCCCAGGACCACCCTGTTTGTGGCTGAAAGTGGAAACAATAGAAAGACAAGAACTCAACCCTGCTCCCTCCACAGACTTCGGGAGTCTAATTATCTATCTAAATCTATCTATTTATATCTTTATACATTTAGATAGGTAGATACGTGATGGATCTATCTGTCTAACTACAGGTAGATAGATAGGTTGGTTGGTAGATAGGTAGGTAGATAGATAGATAGATCCTTTGATCAGAACCTCTCTGCTGGTTCAGAAATATTAGGACTATTTCTTGACTTGAGTATAGAGATGTATCTATCTATCTATCTATCTATCTATCTATCTATCTATCTATCTATCTATCTATCTACATATGTATATACCTAGATAGCGAAGATTTTGCTTTCTCCTTCTCCCCTTCACCAAAGCGCCATTTTCAAAAATTTCCCACTGCTTTGCATGCTTCCATCCATTGCAGGTACTCCAGGCAGCTGGCTTTTCTATGCAAACCAGTCACCCATCCCTGAGGCTCATCACCTTCGTATCTCACAAGAGCCCACCAAAGCCAGGACCTAACTCGTGGTCACACAGGAGTCTTCACCCATGTGGCAGTCCTCCTGCTCTGAAAACCCACGCGTGCTCAGAAGGGAGGGGTCTCTTCAATCATTCGCTGGTCACTGCCTCCCCATTCCCTGAAATAGGAAAGAAAGTTCTAGAGTATCTTGCAGTGAGCATCCACTAAGGCCTCGTGAGACACGTGGAGTTCGTCCTATAAATCCGGATAAAGCTGGCAGGACCATTTGCTTTGAACACATTCAGTTTTAACGTCTAAATGGCAAAGGATAAATTTATCTCCAAAATTACTCAATTAATAAAATGTTCTTGAGCCATTGCTGGATGCAGGTATTTAGGCCGGTAGTGTAGGCTGATTACAGGGTAAGGCATTTCTCAGCCAATTACCTCACAAATAAATGCCGTTTATTTACCAGTAGGCAAAATATTCTATTGTGTTATACCATAATTCTCTCCTCAGAAATACACTATGGTCAGCACCTCTGTAACAACCAACCAGACTCCAGGCCTAAACCATTTAAATTATACAATGGCACAAAAGGATGACAGTAAAGGAATGCTTCAGAAAATGTGAACATTAGAGAATGTATGATAAAAATAAAATGCTTTGGTTAAATGTTATTAGGAATATTTCTTGACTTGGGTTTATGTATTTGTGTGTGTGTATGTTGGCACTAGGGCTTGAACTTGCTTGGGCTTTTTTTTTTTTTTTTGCTACTGTCTAGCATTTTACCACTTGAGCCACAGCTCTATACCTAGCCTTTTGGGTTTTTTGGTAGTTAACTGGGGATCTCTTATCTCATGGGCTTTCCTGAATAAGCTGGCTTCAAACAAAAATCCTCAGCTCTCACCCTCCTGAGTAGCTAGGATTACAGGCATGAGCCACCAGTGCTCAGTTACCTTTCTTTTTTATTTTATTTTTTTTTTTTGCCAGCCCTGGCCTTGAGCTCAGGGCCTGAGCACTGTCCTTGGACTTTCTCAAGGCTATAGCTCTACCACTTGAGCCTCAGCACCACTTTCGGCTTTTTTCTATGTATGTGGTACCAAGGAATCAAACTGGGGTCTTCATGAATGCTAGGCAAGCACTCAACCACTAGGCCAAACTCCCAGCCCCTTTCTTATTATACCAGAAAATATGCTTAGCTCTAAGGCAGAGAAGATTGAAGGATCTACCCATCTACCCTTTTCATTCCACTTTAATTCCTCTCTCTGTCTGTCTCTGTCTCTGTCTCTGTCTCTGTCTCTGTCTCTGTCTCTCTCTCTCTCTCTCTCTCTCTCTCTCTCTCTCTCTCTCTCTCTCTCTCTCACACACACACACACACACACACACACACACACACACACACACACACACACATCTGGACCTCCTTCATTTTTTAACTCCTTTCAGGTACACCAATCAGAGTTGCCAAATCTCTAGCTTCAAAACTGAATTAACCCAAGGATGAATTAATGTGATATCTTAAAGGCCTTAAAAAATAAGGCTTCTCTTCCAAATACTTCATGTTTGAAGCAATAATTTATCTTTACGAAGAGCATTCTCCAGCCAAACATACCAAACTCAGACCAAAGAAACACAAAGTCCAGCTTCATAATGATTAGAACTTTGCCAGGCTTTTCTGGGTGGCCTGAATTTCAACATGACACTTCAAAATTTATAGTCTCCCACATGGCTGCAGATTACTGTTAAGTACAACCTATTAAATATACAAATGTAAGCCAAATAAATGCATGCACATCTTTACTGCGACCTACAATGATTGGGAAGTCTCAAAGTTCATAGGCTCATCTCTGCTTCCCAGGCAGGATCCTCAGTCTCCCAGGCAATGTATTTGTGGGCTAAAGTAGTATTTCCAGGGTGGTTTCAGGCAAAATTAAATAGCCTTAACTCTCTCCTAGTAGGTGTTTTTCATGTGCTCACTCACAATTTGGGGGGTATCCTATTAGCTAGCTTTAGAAAAACAGGTTATAAGGAAATGAGGCAGTTTCCCAACAGAGTCTGATAGGAAAACAAGAGAATCTCAAAGCAGGACTATCAGAAGAGTTCTCCTATGAGAGCAGGGATGCTAAAGGCAGAATTAACTGAGTAAAATGCCCCTAACCCTATTATTTTTATCTTGGTAGCAGAGCTATTCCTAAAAGAATGAAAATGGTAAAAAAAAAAAAAGCCCTACGGAAATTATTTCAGTGCACACCCAAATTAGAATTGCTTTAGTGAAACAGATTGCGGATAGAATCAGGATGCCATTTTCTGGCTAGTGACCTCGGCGAGTCCGTTATTTTCCCTAATCACACAAATGGGGATAAAAATCACAAGCTTCGCCTTCTTTAGCTATACCTCTGTAATTTTTTTAACAAAAGGTCAGTATTTCATAGGTGAAAAAGAGTCAACACCATGAGATCACATATGTTTTTCCTTCATGGGTATCTCACAGAGCATCTGGCATGAGTAATCAATGAGTAGTCATTGGCAATTAATTGGTGAATGGACCAAAGGAAAATGAAGACCCATCTGTGGTTAACAGGTGGTAAGAATGAGAGGCAGCTAACATGAAGTCCAGGTGAGTAACCGAAGGACCAGGACTCTGACAAGAAGGGAAACTCCAATGCCATTATCCATCAACCCATTTCTAAGCCCTCCAGGTACCAACAGGCTGTGTCTGCCTGTTGGATTTTGTGGTAAGATGCTGGTTGGCTCTAAGTCTGCCTGTTTGCGAGGTGAAATTACCATAGTGAAAGATCAGTTCTCGAGTTTCCTCTCCTCCCCTCCTGCTGTCCTGTCCTGGTGCAGTGAACTCTGAGAAGCTGCTGGTCTGCAACTCTCCTGGTTCTCAGTGCTAGGGGGTCTTTTTAAAATCACAAATCCTGAGAAAAGGGCAGCATCGCAGGGCACAGAAGAGTAAAGACGAGGCTTGTGTCGAGCAGGAGTCAGCCAGGGATCTGGTTTTCCCCCAGCTCTGCCTGTGTTCAAGGCCAAAGTCTTCTCTGTCTGTCTTATGTGGAACTCAGGCCTGGCGCACTGGCTAGCGAGCTCTGCTCCATCTCACTGAAAGCCTTACCCAGCCTTGTGTTTGCGGTTAGTAAGCTGAGGGTTGGAGATACTTAACAAAACTTTATAGGTAGTGCTAGAGTTAGCTTTGAGTCAAATTATTTTCACCAGAAAAACTAGAAAGCAATTAAGGGTTTTGAGGAAATAATAAATGATATAAAATATAAACTTAGCTTCAGGGCTGCCATGAGAGTGAGGATGCTAATAAAGAAAAATATATGTTGTACGTCACACATACCACATATTAGGTTATTATGGGTGATTTAACATCCAATCCTAAATATATATGTCAAGACACGAAACATGCACTAAAGTTAAATAATCACATGTGTCATCCAGTTCTAATTGTACTCATATACATGTCAAGGCATAAAACATACTCTATAGTTTAATAATTACACATAATATCTAATTGCATTTATAATATTTATGTCAAGGCATACCACATACTACATAGTTAGAGAATTACACAGCATATGTATTTTATACAATGTCATAAATATAAAACAGCAAGGAGTATATTTATACATGACTCATACATAAACCACACTGCCATAAGTGCTTGTGTATAGAAGTTAACTCAGTTCATCTTCAGAAAAGCCAGTTGCCATAACAAGGCAGTAGAATGAACGGAATTTGCACAGTGGCTGGGTCACTGGATGTGGGGCTCGTCTGGTGCCTCTCTCTGAAGGTTCCAGGCTCCTGACACGAGAAGCATTGACCACTCACAGCCTGGTGAATCTCTGGGGAGCTTCGGTTCTGCTCGGCCACTTTTAAAATAAAATCTCCCCCCCCCCCCGGCCCAAGGAGGATTTCGACCCTTCGGCCCTGCTGGTCTGTTTATGAACCACCCAGTGTGGAGAATCTGGGTGGTGAGGGAGGGATTGTTCCACTTCCAAGTCCCATGACCATCTTCTCCTCATCACAAACCTAGTAGGGTGGTGATGCATTTTCCCTGAGCAACAGCTGGCTGCAGGGTGCACTGTCACACCATAGGGTTGTCTCCTCTTCCCTTCCTTCAGTGTCCCAACCCCAACAGGCTGGGGCCAAGATACGGTGAGCTACTGCCCAAAGGAGTTCTTGGCAGCACAACGCTCTGGGCAAGACGCCCTTGAAGCCAGCACAGACTCCGTGGCTGTTGTCTGGGACTGAGCCGGGGTTGGTGAGCTACATGGTCCTGGCTTCTTTGAGCATGTCACAAATGAGTGAGGCCGTATCTGCAGTACAGATGGACTTTATGAGGTAGCCACTGGGTTCCAGGAGTGAGTAGGTTCACACTTAGAGGAAAAGTCACATTTAGCTTAGAAACACCTAGTTCTTCCCAGAGGAAAACACCATGAGGAGAGGCATTCCCACAATGGTCATAAAGTGAACAAATGTCTCCTGCCAACCCCCAGAGGCTGCATTAGGTTCTCATACCTTCATAATGATTACATATTATTCCAGGCAGTTCTTACTCCTGCCTTCTCTGAGACACATTTCCAGCCCTAATGAGCACACGTTGAAACCCACCACCGGGTCTTGCACATTCTAACGAGCTTCCTTTGGGGAAGGCTCAGCAGAGAGGGTCAGACACCCAGTGTCCTTGGCATTGAAGAACTCACACTGGGCAGGGCAGGGGCAGACTCTTGTGGAAGAGTCTGAGGACAGCCAGAGGAAAGAATTCACAAAGAAAGCTTGTGAGCTGCTCCATACTTCCTTCGTGAAGTCCCTATTCAGTGAGCTCATAGAAAATCCATTTTGAGCAAGAAGGAAAAAAAATTAAAGAAAAATGGAAAATGTTCTCTCCCTTTTTGCAAAAATAATGGAGTGTCGTAATTTGTCATCGGCCCATGGATTTAGACAGCTTTTCTCAGCTTGCTAATTATCTCCTGGGGTGAGGAAAGACCACTCCAATCTTCCCAGGGGAAGGAAGTAGCAGTTCTGCAGTGGGAGAGCCCTGGGCCCTCCTCGGGGTACCAATGGATTCCTCAGTGACTCTGTCCTCACTCGCCAAGCCAGCTCATCCTATCTTAGCTGTGCTATCTTGGCTCCTGTGCTCCTATGGTTTCTGGGGGCCAACACCTCATCTCTTCACCGAGAATGAACTTGGAAAACGATTCATCCAGAGTGTCTCTGGGATTTGTTTAGTTGTAAGATCCTCTATGGCTCTCCACCCAGGCAGCCATATTCAGACTGCCTTCCACGAGACTCTCTTCCTCTGCACTTGCCTGCCTCCTCCATGCCCTCCCCTGGAACAGCAATGTAAGTATTGAAAGAATTTTTTTAAAAAAGAGGAGCTTGAAAACCTGTAGGAAAGCTGAAGGTTGCTAGTATAGGAAGAAGGCATCTTTAACGCGATGAGTAAGTAAAGGTGAAGGGCATATTTTTTTAAAGAAGCATTGCACACACGAGACAGTTCTGGATTTCTGCCTAAAGACAAGCCTGTCCTAAGAAGAGACACACATTTCTTACTCAGTGAGCCCTTCTTGGATAAACTGGCTTGAAAAAGCACCAGTTCCTCAACACTTTTCTCTTTTTGAATATCACTTCACTTTGCCGTTCGGTGGTACCTACCTTACTGGCACCAGACTGCGCAACTCTGGTTTCAGTAAGTGACTGCGTTCCATCTGCTTGCTTCACTCTTCCTTTTCTGGTTGTACTCCCTCCTTCCATTCCCTTCCTCTCCATTTATCTCTTTCCTCCTCCTTCTTTTTCTTTCTTCCAATCAGGTAGAAAGCAGTGGAACAAACATTTTCAGAGAGGGTAGACAGCATGTCAGATTTGTTCTGCCAGGTGGTGATTACACTGCTAGCATATGGCTTCTGCTTGTACCTGGCGCTGCTTGCCAGATTTAATTTCAAAGTTACGTCTCACTCTTATTTTTAATTCCCTAAACACATAAGAGATCAACTTTTTTCTTGAAGCCAAACTTGTAAACCCAGTATGGGAGTTGAGAAAGACGCTCTGGGAACGACACGAGGAAAAGTGGTTGAACAGAACACGCTAATAGTAGGTTTTACAAATCCATATGTTAGATTTCGCTGCGGTACTCTACAAAAGCACAAAGCACGGAACGGGAATGCGGGGCCTCCTGTGCAGCACATTCTGAAGGACGCGTAAAGGCTGATGCTGGGAAGTTCTGTTGGGGCGGTACATTTCACAAACTCAGAGCTCTCTGAATGCAGCTTCAAGTAATTCTGGAGATTTATGTCATAGTGCATCTCCAACCGCCCATCAACAGGCCCGCCATTATGTGGTAAGAAACGTGCGTCTGTTACCAAAGTCTACGCCAGGAAAACAACGAAAGCCACTCCCCATCTCCTGCTTCCTTCATTGTCTGTCCGTGGAGTGTTGTGTCAGTCTGAGAAGGAGCAGCAGAGATCATAGAGGCAGATGACAGAAGGGCTGAAACTAATCCAGAAGCACCAGGCACATAAACACACATGTTAAACAGCAACCTATGGTATAACTCGATATTTAGGAAAAAAAATAGTTTAAACTAAATAAAAAAAATCAATTAAAGGGAGAAGGAGGCTGTACTGAGGTGCAGTGGACAAAGGCACTGACAATTCAAGCACACAGGCGTGACAGAGGCATGGCCATGATATAAACACCATGCTACCCTATCAAATGAGGGCATCTCTGTCATTTCCTTATGTACAGGAGTTCCCCAAGGGAAGTACAGGCATCAGGCACTGATTAAAAACAAGTAGGATACCAGATACTACTGGAAGAAAAAATTAAAATAAATAAATCACCTGAAGCTCTCAAAAGAAATCAGCTATGTTGAGAAGACCAGATTCCACAACGTATTAAGCTGCACCCCCCCTCTTTTTTTTTAATACCTAGGTAATTATATGGATATTTTCTCTCCTCGCTGGAACCTTAATTTTTCCGACCTAAACACTGCCAGTTACATGCTAATTAATCTTTGAACTTTTTTGATGACTTCAAGTATTATTAAGCGGTAATTTGCAGAACCATTTCATTACAAAGTAATGATTCGTTTTATATGCAATTCTCTGGCACTTCTGAGCTACGGGTTTCTCAAAATGACTTACGGACTGGTAATGAATGTGTTGGAGCTTCCTAGTTTATTTGGGTGGCACATGTCTAAAAACAACAGAAAAGACAAGTTCAAAGCACTCATCTTGCTAGCCCATTTGCCTGGAGCCTCCAGGATTCCCCAAGAGAAAGAATACTAGGAATTAGCTAATTTAATCCCATTATGAAACATTTTCTCCCCATGGATAAGCTTCTCTGAAAATAGTTGAAAAGGAGCATTAAAAAAAATAAATGTTTTCAGATAGCGTTAGAAGGTGGTGATTTCATTCTCTTTGGGTATATGCCCAGAAGAACATTTTCTGGTTCATATGGTAGAGATAGTTTTTTTATTTTTATTTTTTTTTAACTTTCTTTAGAAGATTCCATATTGTTTCCCACAACCTCATCACCCTGTGTCTGTTATAATTTATGTCTGGCCTGTTCCCCCACTCTCCCCAAAGACATATGTGTTTGAAGTTTGATTCCTTGCTTGGCACTGATTTTTGGCATCTTGAAGAGAAGGTGGCAAGTGCGGGGCTTGGGTCATTGGAAGTGGACGCTGATATCCCTTTTCTCTCCTTGGCCATGAACTGAGAGCATTCTCTCTACCATTTCCTCCATGATACATGGCCTCTCCACAAGCCTAGAAAAAAATGAGTCAACTCACCATGGCCTCTGAGCCATCGTAAGCCAAAATAAACCTTGTCTCCTGATAAACTCATCATCACAGATATTCCTCTTGGTGGCAGAAAGTCAATGTAATTTTCCTACCAAGGGCATCCAAGAGTTTTATTTTCTGCACATCTGTCCAAGCAGGTCATCTTTTCAACTTTGCCTCCAGCTCTCTAGGTGGGTGTGGACAAACAAGCCAACTTTTGACTTTCTGATGACATGCAGGTGAGATACAGAATGGCCTGGTGGTTTCGATTTGCCTTCCACTGATGATTAGTGATGCTGGGCAACTTTCCATGCAACCATTGACCATTGCGTGTCTTCTACTCAACTGCACACACAAGAAGAAATCTACACTTATCATGTCAAGTGCCACTGCCATTGCTCACAGCAGCTGCTTGCACAGACTCCGTGTGTACTGACACATGAATGGGAGAAGAATTTGGTCACACGGTGACCCAGAGAAAGATCAATGGCTATGCGTAGGTGATGAGACAAACATGACATTCATCACAATCAGCCATGAGAAATGGAAACAAGAGGTTTTGTGGTTATTTGGGTTTTTGACTTTTTTCTCTCCTTTGTCACTGTTTTCGTGTTCTGTACTTCTTGTCTTATATAAGGGTATATCTGATTTGGGGTGGGTAAGAGGAAGCGTGAAACAGTGGGACAAAGGGTGAAAAAATGCAGCACTGGTATTCACTAGATGCTATGTGGAAAATGAAAGTTACAACTTGCAGGGATATGGGATTATGAGGGGAAGAATTGGGAGAAAACCAGGGAAGGGTTGACATTGTTCAAAAGACCTGCACTCAAAACCTGACTTATGTAAATGCAGCACCTCTGTACATCACCTTTACAATGACAATTTTCAGAAAGAATGTTATTCAGTATCATGCTGTTTGACCTTACAACTGCTTAAAAATCTACTCACAATGCTGGGCACAGGTGGCTTACAACCTGTCATCTTAGCTACTCAGGAGGCTGAGATCTGAGAAGCCTGGTTCAAAGCCAGCCTGGACACTAAAGTCCATGAGACTCTTCTCTCCAATTAACCACCAGAAAAGGAAGTGGCGCTGAGACTCAAAGTGGTAGAGTGCTAGCCTTGAGCTAAAGAGCTTAGGGACAGTGCCCAAGCCCTGAGTTCAAGTCCCAAGACCAACCAAAAATAAACATACATACGAACAAAAATCTACTCCTAACAAGAAGCTCAAGACAGTTACAACTGCATTCCAAAATGGGAAAAAAAGAACCAGAGAGAACCTTCATACCAGCTAATCCAGTCAGGTCTGTACCTAGACTTAGAATGCTAGTTTAAAACAAAGAAAGAAACAAAGCCTTGATGTGGAGAAAAATAGATGTTTCCTAATGGAACATCTGATAAGCAAATTTATTTTTTCATTTGTTTCCCACCCTCCTCCCCAGAATGCCAGATAAATATTGCCAACACACCGGACCCCCCCCCCACAGATCCTCACAACAAAATCTCCCCTCCATTCAGGATTTTTAATTTACAACAACAGGAATCATAACCAAATCCATACAACTAAACCACTAAGATCAAATGAACGTGGGCTCTCTTTCAGTCAGACTCCTCCCAATAAACACCAGACCCGGGATTCCTCACCTAGCAGATCTGGGAGTCAGGAGGCAGTCAGAGTAACCCAGAACTGTACATAGTCAGAAAACGACTAAACGCTCGCCTCGTCCCGCCTACCGCTTTTCAAGGGAGGAGTTGGAATGAACAGTATTTAGCCTCAGTGGTCTCCCAAGGGCTAAGGAAAGATACCAGGCACTGTCCATCTGGTTGTTCTTGCTCCCTTTAACGGAGGGCACTGATCTCCACAGCAAATGTGGCACACATGTCCTGTGATGCTAATTTCTAAAAGTGTCTGGAAATCAAGTTTCTCTTGTCATGGAGACAAAGGGTGACACATGAAAATCTAACTTGTAGGTCCTGGCTTAGAGAGTTGTATCTGATGATCTAAATGTTGGCTTCCCTTCCTTTCCCTGTAGATACTCTGCTGTTTCAGCCATAGGAATATTTAGTATTTTCCTAACCTATCTTAATGGTGATTTGTGGATTAAATGGGACATGGAGATGTTGAGCAGAAGAAAGAGACCAATGAGGAAGGGAACCCTCAACAGTTAAGAGATTGCCTGTGACATTTTTTTTCCCTAATCAGAGCACCTGAAGTGGAGATGCCTCTGGGACACTGGTTCAGGCATAAGGAAAGACAAATTAGGGAGGGGAGAACAGATTTGCTCTGACATGGAGAAGCTTCTTTGAGTACCAAGGCACATCTTTTTGTAGGAAATTCAGCGTTGGAATTTAAAGACCCAGCCGGGCGTCACAGCTCGCAGACATCTGCTCTAAAGCCACTGCCTCTTCGGTGTGGCATTCTGGGTAGGAGTTGCATGCGTCCACGAGAGCTCAAAGCTGCAGAGCCACAGCTGGGTCTTTGGCTTGGTCCTTCTCAGGTCCTCCTGTGAGCCGCATTTGGTCTGAGCATCTGGGGAGGTGCAAGCGATAGAGTTTTCATCTTTGCCCTTCTCCCTCGTGCAATGCCAAAGGAAAGATGGAGGCAAACAGCCTCAGGTTTCAGAGAGAGAGAGAGAGCAGTTGTGAGCTTTGGGGGGGGGCTTAGGGATGATCCTCCATGACAGAAATGAAAAGAACAGAGTGTATTATGTTCCCAGCCCAGTGGCATTTACTTTTCTGCCAGAACAAATGTCCAGCCAGCCAGCTTGACTCTGCGCTTCCCGGCATGAGTTGTTTCAGATGAGGCATTTTCCGTTAGTTTGTGTGGATGTGACAGGAGAATGTTTTTCTCAGCAGTTGTGACTGGATGGCACGCTGGGCTCCACACACCCAGGCAGAGGCAGCCTCACGCGGATTCGGGGACTCGTGGGAGAACGTCATGGTCTGTGCCCGTGAAAAGGACCAGGATTCTGGCTTATGATGGCACAGGATGCTTCCTCGACTACACTGAGATGTCTCCGGGAAGTATTTTTACTCTTGAGTGATACCAGGAATTCCTTTGTGTGTGGGGGGGGGGGTCCCCAAGACCAGACAGAGGGTGGGGTTCTTAGTGTTCAGCTGCCTCTAGGAGGAGAAAGGGGAAATTCTGAGCATCCCACTAGACTCCATTTTCATACACGCAATCACTGCGATCTTTGGCCCAGTCGAGGCAATGGGCACCAGTGGGAAAATTCACAATTCCCTTACCTCAAGAATGAAGCCCCCCCCCCAATTCTGTGATCTTCCCAGCCCTCTGTGCAATCCCAGAAGGCTGTCGGTACAACATCAGCTGCAAGATCCTACTGCCGTGCTCAGCCCAGCAACCTGTACCCAGAAAAGCTCTGTCCCCCCTCTCCCTGCTCTCTCATCTCCAGGCAGGAATCCAGAAAGAGCAGACAGTGGACAGAGCCGCATGGGTGGCGGCAACAGCGCAGGCTCCGGTGGGCAGCTGGGGAAGTGAAGGGGGGTTCGGTGGCTGCCAGGGCCTTGGAGGCTCCAAGTTCTAAGAGTTATCCTTTTCAGGAACTGTGGTAGACAGACGGACAGCCAGCCTTCCGTGCCGGGACCCCATACTGTTTCCCTGATTGCTCCTCGGTGTGTGGAATCTTCCGTTTCCTCCCTCGAGCTTCTCTTCTGTGCTGCTTTAGCTTTTGAATTCGCATACATTCATCATACGGGAGGGGGAGTTCATTGCGATAACGCCATAGACGCATACAGTGCTTTTCTCACTTTCCTTCTTCAGTCTTCCATATCCTACGGATCCCTTTTCCCTCCCTCACCAATTCTCCTACTCAGAGAGACCTCCACATTCATGTCCTGTTATCATTTTCTCCTTCTCCTTCTCCTTCTTCTTCTCCTCCATTATCATCATCATCATCATCATTATCATCTTCTTCATCAGCATCAGCATCATCACCACCATCTTCATCATGGTCATTTTAGGCCTGGACTTTTGTTTTTTCCTGTTGGTCATGGGACATGAACTTAGAGCCATGGCATTGTCCCTAAGCTCTTTTCTTCGAGGCCAGTGCTCTTGTGAGCCACAGCTCCATGTCTGGTTTTCTGGTGATTCATGGGAGATAGACTCGCATGGCCTTTGCTGCCTGAGCTGGCTTTGAATTGGGACCCTCAGATCTCAGCCTCCTGAGTAGCTAGGATGACAGAGGAGAGCCACCAGGGCTCAGCTAGGCTTAGCTCTGCACACGAGTTAAAGCATACAACAGCTTGGTTTATGACCTCAGCTCCTCTTACATTTGTGGGGTGCTGATGGACCGCTAGCTAGAAACTCATTGTGGGAGCTCTGAGGCTCTCTGACACTGTGACTACAACACTACAAACATGACCAAACCAAGTGCAGCCAGACCCCGGTTCAGGGCTTAATACCTAGTGCCGTATCCTTCCAGGCAACCAAGGGGAAAAAAAAGCAAGCAAAAGCCAGATGTGCTGCCCTATGGAAAATCACCACACCCTTCCTGTTTGCTGTGTGGAGTAAGGCATTTTATCATGACATTTCTGTGCATGCATAAAATATACTTTGGTAATGCACGCCCTAACTTCTGGGGTTAAAAAGATGACCTGATGAGTGAATTTTTCCAATAATCTTTGCTGGTTTTTTTAAAGTAATACTACATTGCCGCACCAAAAAAAAAAAAAGTCATAGTCATGTCAAGCTTTGATTGGATCGATGCACCATAATCCCAAGTGTCCTAACAGCTTGAGGAAACTAGGGTTAGCTCCGCTGAGAACTGCTGGACTCCAGAGACCAGGACAGGCCTACGCAACTTGACTCTCGGGTCATTTATAAAGTACCACATGGCTACTGTGACCTTTCAACTGTGACCACCGGGATGCTGGGAAAATACCTGAGAAGTGCGTTCAGCCGGGCACTGAAATTAGACTCTAACCATGTGTAATATAGAAGTGTGCCATGTGCAGTCAATGACTCAACACCAAGGAAGACCCAGGCATTGTTATGCCCAGTGAAATCTAAAAACCAGTGGGGCAATGAAATTAACACGAGTTATTATTTCTGACATTTGCATGAGCCCATCACAGCTTTTCGGCTGACCAGTTCACAACACAAATGAACTCTCTAGCTGTATTTTTTTTTCTGCATTCCATCAGTAGGTCGCTTCTGAAGGAAATGGCACTCTTTCTCTCTCTGCTCCAACATTATTGATATTATTATTAATATTTTAAATCACATGAGGAGCTTCTAGTATCCCGGATAGCTCAGTCAGTCCTAAATACTTTATCTAAGTTAGCTCATTTTAAATGAATAGCACCCTTTTTATGGCAAATATGATTATTATCCACATTACAGATGAGAAATGGAGGTGAAGAGATTACAAAAAGTTGCACAGCAAGTAAGTATTCGAGCAGGGGTTTTTAACTTGCGCCACAGACATCAAAGGCTACGATTCCTTGTGTATGTATACTGACACTGGAGCCTGACCTCACAGCCTAGTCTTGCCTTCCGAGCTTTTTGTGTGCTTAAAGCTAATGGTCAACCACTTGAGCTCCACTTCTGGCTTCTTTCCAGTGAGTTGCAGATAAGAGTTGTATGGATTTTCCTGACCTGGCTGGCTTCAAACTAGGACTCTCAGATCTGAGCCTCCCGAGGAACTAGGATTCAGGCACGAAGCATGCTTATCTCTACTAACACTGCATCTCCGTAAACAAGCTCTTTAATGTTTTTAGCCGAATGGGTTAGAGTCCCACAGAACCTGCCAGGGGGCTCCTGTAAGTGTCATTTAAAACATAGATGCCAAGAAAACATATGGCATGCAAGGAGCTGCTGTGATGGGCGAGTCTCACAGTTACACTCTCTCAGGCTTCCTTGCCCTCCCACCAGATCGGAGAGAAGGATTTTTCCAGTCTGAACTTGTGTAGTTGAAAAGATCCAGTATAGTTTCCTTGGCATTCATACACAGTAAGACCAACGGACACTCTTAGGAGAGGAACAGAAAGGCGCAATGCCTGCGTGCATTCGTACTAAGTGGTACTGCCGGAAATGAACTCCAGAATATGGAAACAAGAAGCTTCTTCCTTTTTGCTGTTTGTCTTTTCTTTTGTATCTTGCTTGTCTGTGTATATGTCTTTGGGAGTATGAGAGGAGAAATGGAGGGACAGAGCGTGAAGAAATGCAATGGTGGACTTCACTGGGTATTATGTGGAAAATGAACTCCACGCCCTGTGGGTGGGGATGAGAGGGAAAAACTGTGACATTGTCCAAAAAGAACTGTCCTCATTAACCTGACTTACGTAACCGCACCCCTCTGCTGTTAGCACTTTTGAATTAAATGTTTAATGTGGTTTGCGAATGAGCAAAACAAAAGCAAACGGAAATCGACCCATCATCATCCACCCTCTCCTGTGCCCTCGCCATCTTGCCATGGCTTGAACTTTCTTTGCTATCTACAACTTGAAAGTAGCCAGCATCGATAGTCATGCCAAATGAAAAGGCCACCGAGTTCAGTTCACAAGGAGAGAGCAGCTCCCTGCAGGGGAATTAGGAACTTCGTGGGACCTCCTGAGTTCTCTGAGGGGTGGGATGGAGGCTCCAGCTCCATCTTGTTTGTAGAGGACACTTGAAGTTCCTTCTCAGCGCCAGCATTGAAGATTCTCTTGGTTACGGTTGCTAGGCAAAGCTTTCCGGGGATGGAGCCACCTGCCATAATTAATAGGCAAATATATCTGAATGTGGGTCACTGGGGCTCACCCACACCCCTATCTCTGAGAATAGATTTTTCCCCCCAACTGTGGCAGTGCTGCCCTGCTCAGAGCCAAAGTATTCATTTTGCATGGTTGTTTAAAGAGACTCCCATCTGTCAGAGGCTTCCCTGCGGAGAAGGTACCTCTCATGTTGGAAGCCCCGTGGAGACAGAGGTATGAGAGACTCTTTCCCACACACACCTAGATGCTCTGCTTCTGCCTTTCTCCATGGAGGCAGAGCCAATGAGTGCTGGTTAGGGAGTATTACAAGTCTGAGGATATTGAATTCTGGTTTCCTGGGTGCCTGAAGCCTAGTTGTGAGTATCTCTAGCTTCCGTGTCTTTCTGTGCATGCCTCCCTTCTGCACTCCTGCATCTGTATCTCTACATATATATATATATATATATATGTGTGTGTGTGTGTGTATATATATATATATATATATATATATATTTGTTGGTTGTGGGTCTCCAACTCAGGGCTTAGGCATTGTACCTGAGCTCTTAAGCTTAAGGCCAGCACTGTACCACCTTGAGCCACAGCACCTCTTCCAGTTTTCTGGTGATTCGTTGGAGATAAGAATCTCATGGATTTTCATGCCTGGGCTTGCTTTGAACCTCAATCCTCAGAGTTCAGCCTCCTGATTCACTAGGGTAGCACGGCGTGAGCTATCGGCACCCAGCCTCTATGGATATCATTAAGTGATCTTCCAGTAGCATGTGTTCAGGCCCCACGGAAGTTGGATCTGCCTTCCATCTGAGCTGGGTGACCATAGGAGATCGAGAGTGCTCACGCCAGGGTTTTCACCGGTGAAATTAGGATGATAGAACTCCCCCGTGTTGGAGTGTGGCGACACAAACGGGTGCTTCTAGTGTGTGTTGAGTTGTTCTGCTAGAGTATCTGAAACACACATGTCCTCAGTAAATGTGTTGCTGACTATCTTCACAGAGAGAAGACACGGTTGCCGAAAGTGTCCCATGACCCCAGGTAATCAAGAAAACAATCAGAGCACAGCTCTGCGGGCTGCCTCTGAGAAGAGGGGTCTCCCACCGTCCTTTGTATGCAGGCCACAGCGCCATCCAGGACACTCCCGGAATGCTAGAGTGTTGTACCCTCCCGAAGACTGCTGACAGTGCTATCTTTCTGACCATCGCCATGGCCTCTCTCCTCTGAAGGGCGTTGCCTCTGAAATGAGCAACTTTGTTCTTAATACCACTGCCCAGGTCACTCTTCAGGAGACCTTTCCTTCTGGAGAGTGGGGCCAGGCTGCACTTGAAAGAGACTCCATTTCTCCAGCAGCCACCCCCTTCCACCTGCTCATTTTCCTTATTCATCACGAGGTGAGGAAGATGAGGGCACGACAGAGCTGTCCAGGAGGAGACCAGGTTATTTATTTTTGCAGAGGGGAAGGTGAGAGACGAAAGTGTCTTCGGCTCCAGACTCGGCAGCCAGCAGGCTGGGTGATCCGTCATCACCTCACCACGCTGGTCCATTTACATTCACAGGCGAGAGAGGCAAATGGCGCAGACGTCTCTCAGTTGTGTTTCCATAATGTCCCTCCATCCTTCACCTCTTATGTGGTTTTTTTTTTCCTTTGCATTTAGAAAGTCATTGAGAAATGTTAATGGGCTGGGGGAAAGCTAGCATTTGGGGAATGACGAATGGGCAAATAGCAAGATGAGAGTATATGGCTAATGATTGCCTACAAGTGATGATTAAACGCCCTTCCTCCATCTCTCAGCACCTAATTCTCCAAGGGTTGATTGATGGGAGACACCCGAACATGCAGCAGCGCTGCAGCCTGAATAGCCAGGAAGTTGGCCTTGGCTTCTCATTTCCTTCCAGATCAAGGAAAGACCAAAGGAAAAAAAGTGTAAGGAACAGGGAACACGTCATTTCCTTAAGAGGACAGGGCAGCGTCGGATGAAGAGCATTGAAGAGGCAGGGTATCATCCTTGGGATCAAGTTTACAAAGTCCTTCATTGAAGTCACTGCCTCGCCCCAGGCAGGAGAGAGATCCCACGGCTCCTGTAAATGGAAACCCACTGCTGCTATTTCCATCGGTCTAAAAATACCCAACGGTTCACTTTTCTTCCCCAATGCCAGGGCGCCTGCCTTTGCCTTGATCTTGGAGAGGCTGTAAGGTCAGTGTCCAGCCCTGTGGGTTGTGGGCTGAGGGGACAGTCAGGACAAATGAGTGCACTGTGGCAGGCAGACCCCAGCCCCATTCTGCATTGCCATCATGGGAATTGTCATGATTTTTCCTCCTCTGACATAACAGGATCAACTTGTTGTCTATGGAAGACTCCTTCTCCTTCTTCTTCTTCTTCTTCTTCTTCTTCTTCTTCTTCTTCTTCTTCTTCTTCTTCTTCTTCTTCCTCCTCCTCCTCCTCCTCCTCCTCCTCCTCCTCCTCCTCCTCCTCCTCCTCCTCCTCTTCTTCTTCTTCTTCTTCTTCTTCTTCTTCTTCTTCTTCTTCTTCTTCTTCTTCTTCTTCTTTTCTTCTTCTCCCTCCTCCTCCCCTTCCTCCTCCTCCTCCTTCTCTGGCCCTGGAGCTTGAATTCTGGGCCTGGGAATGTCCCTGGGCTCTTTTTACTCAAAGCTAGCTCTTTACTACTTGACCCACAGTGTCATGTGAGGTTTTTTTTTCTGTGATCAATTGGAGGTAAGTGTGTCACAAAGTCTCTTGCCTGGACTGGCGTCAAAACATGATCCTCAGATCTCAGCCACCTGAGTGGCTAAGAGAACAGGCATGACACACTAGTACCTGGTTCCCATGGAAGATTTGAAACAGTCTTCAATAATCCATGCCCAGATATTCAGTGGATGTCTAGATGTCATCTCCTAGCAATCGCTACCTCACTCACCCAGGGTGATAAAGAAAAATTGATATTGTGGTTTAGAAAGGACAGTGAAAGTAAGTCTATTAATGGTGATTGCTTCCTTAATGATGCAATAATATGCTATCATTCCTCACTCACAGAAGCGCATCTATTCATAGGACACATGTGTCCAGCCATTTATTGTACACTGTGTACTCTGCTACGATCATTTTGTTTAATCCTCTCCCAGCATGATCTGCACATTTCTATTACTATGAACACAACACATAAAAGACACTTAGAGATAGATCATTTGCAGATGATCATGTATTTCTTTTTCCCAATTTTGGGGCTTGAACTCAGAGTCTGAGCATTGTCCTTGGACTTTCTCAAGGCTAGAGCTCTACCACTTGAGCCACAGGGCCATTTCTGGCTTTTTCTATGTATGTGGTACTGAGGAATCAAACCCGGGTCTTCGAGCATGCTAGGCGAGCACTCTGGGCCTAGAAAGCGTTTAGGAAAAGTTTGGTGCTAGATGTGGACTCCTCACCAGCATTCGATACAATTCCTGCTTACTTCATCTTTTTTTTTTTTTTAAGAGTTTACCTTCAACTCATTGGCTGACTTTAAGGGGGAGGGGAGGATAACTCCCATTGTAAATAGAATCGGGAACCGAGTGTGAATCCTGCACCATTGTGGACGAGCATGCAGAAGGATAAGTGCATGTAAAGGGCTGTGTTAGGGAGACATGAAATACAGCTCCTGGAGTGGACGGAAGTTCGGGCGAGCTGCTCTCTCAGCCGCGTGCTGTGTTCTCCATTCTAACAGGAGGGGGTTCCTGTCCCTATTGGAACAGCTCACATTGACAAATGGATACTGCCGTGGGTCCATAGCCCAGCGCCAGGCAAGTGATCATGCCTGCGGTGGGAACTGGCCGGCTGTCTCAAAAGCAGCCAGAGTCCCTCAAACATGGGGAGCAGGAGCAGGATTCAGTAAATTGTACAGACAGCTGCCCATCAGCCTATCATTAATACATGACTATGACATTGCTATATGCACATGGCAGAGCATTTACATGGTATGGGAACGGCAGTGATTGTCTGAGCTGTGCTAAGGGCTAGGGAAGGCCTCTGAGATGTGTCCACTGTTGAGACGAGAGTTGGATATACAAAGCAAGGCCATGAGCAGACAACACAAAGCCCAATGTGACGGGCGGGTCCTGAAATGCTTCAGGAGCAAAAGAAAAGCCAAGGGGAAAACTGAAAATAATAAGCTTGAGGTGTGGAAATACACAGCCAAGAGAACCCGAGGCCACACAGAGAAGGGGAAAGCACCATTTCCACCCAAGCTCTGTGAACATCGGATGGGTTACTTTGCCTCTACCAAGGCTCCATTTTCCCCTCCGTAAAATCCAAGAGTCCCACTGAGGTTCCCTCCCTCCCTCCCTCCCTCCCTCCCCCCCTCTCTCTTCCTTTCCCTTTCTCCTTCTTGTCTTTTCTCTGGAACATGAGCCCATCATTTTGTGGGAGCAGTTCTTTTCCCATCTGGTGCCTCTCTATAGCTCTGTATATTCCCCAGGCCATCAATTTTTAGTGGAATTTTTTTCCCTGATAAATCTCTAATTCTGTATATGTCCCCCATTCTTTAGGCTTCAAAATGGGCTACAGGAAAGAGGACAAAATCAAAAAGACCAGAAGGTAAAAGGAATGATAAAGGAAACAAAGAAGGAGAGGGAGAGAAGGAGAGGGAGAGGAAGAAAGAAGGGGAGGAGAGGAAGGGCAGGGAATGAACCACAACTGCCAGGAAAAGGGAAAGATAAATTGGACTTTCTCCCAAGCCTGGCGACGCCCAAGCTACAAGGTCAGTGTAATTGAAAGCGGAATAGAAGAGGATGAAGGGAAGGGAACAAAGAAACCACGTTACGCACAGAGACATCAGCTATCAGCAGCAACAGAAATGCAAAGCCTCAGGAAGGACTGGCTGGAAGGATTTGCACCTGGAGCTCAGGCCATCAGGCAAGGGAGATGGAGGAGCTCCCTCTCAGTTCTGCCTCCTTCTCTTGGCGAGGCTGTGAGCCAGGCCTTCAGCAGAGCCCAGCTCACTCCACCTCCGAGTTCCATTCCGCTAATGAGCAGGCACAGCTTAATTGCCCAGTGACTGAACACTGCGTGTTCCTGTGATCTCATCTGCGCCACGATATCAGGAGACGGCCTCTGACTCAATCTCCAGGTCACCCTGTCGGAAGGTTTCTCGTAACTTTTTATTTTTATGTTTTAACATAGACCTTACCAGAATTGGTCGTTCTATTGTGCCGCTGTGAAGCTGCAGATAGACTAGAAGCTTTGGAAGGTCTGCTTTCTTATTTTACGACCCAAATAATAAAGTGATGGCCAAAAGGGAACAGAAAAGAAAGGGCATGTGCAAGAGTACGTACGAGGCGCCTCCTCTCTTAGCTGATACTCACGTGGTTCTTGCTCTGTGTCGGGTCCCGTTCTAAACCCACAGGGGGTGGGTATAAGACCCAGACAAACAGCCCCCTCGCTCACGGTTATGCACGAACACAATGGTAGAAAATAACAGCTACCAAGATCCTGGGAGAAGGTGTGAGTTCCCTTAGAGCAGTGCTAGGACTGAGTACAAGGCTTGGGGTGTGCGTGGAGCTGAGGGATCCCCCCCCCCACACACACACCCAGGAATGGCAGCTCCTACCTTGCTTAGTCTTAAGTTGATCTAGCGAAAGACACGCCCGTGCCCTTTGCTTTGAGAATTGATGGCCCCGGACTCCCCTAATATCTGCCCCCACTCCTGAGAGCTTCCTTGATTTATTCTCTTTATATTAGAAAACCATACCCGCTCATTATGGAGGAAGGTCAGTAGGAGAGATATTTCTTCCAGCTTCAATAGCAGATCTCTTAGCCTTTTTTTTTTTTTAATCCTATCTTTCTTGGTGTGGCAGGCGTCCTGTGAGAATGGGCGAGGCTGGGAGAAACAAGAAAGGTATTCCTGAGCAGAAAGCACAAATTCGAGGTCCTGGCAACATGAATAAATGTGCAATGTGGGCTTATTAGCTAATGTCCTCTGTTTCCATTTCCACTTCCAGACATAATTATTCCCACCAATCAGAACATCCTGCCTTCACTAAGGTGGCCGGGAACAGAGTCACTAAACTCCATTCTAATGGGCCTTGTGTGATAAAAGCTGGACATATATAAATATATAGATATAGGCATACGTTCATACAGAATCGCATTGTCCTAAAAGTAGTATGACCAGGAAACTATACATCAAATTGCTTTTCTAGCTGGGACCTGGCTTACATCTGAAATCCTAGCTACTCAGAACACTGAGATCATGGTTCAAAGTTAGTCTGGGCCAGAAAGTCAAGGAGACTCCTATCTCCAGTTAACCGGCACAAAGCCAGAAGTGGAGGTATGGCTCCTGGAACTCCAAAGCCGAAGGACAGCACCTAAGCCTTGACTTCATGCCCACACACACCTTTATTTGCCAGCTAGTAATTACTGAGTCTTGCATGGCGCACAATTTTAAGATGAGATGTTGGAAAACAAAATCATTAAAACAAATTGTATTGTTGTCTCCTATGACGTCCACAGAATGTTTTTCCCCATATAACCAGCATCTCAGTGTGCTGATGTTTGTTTGTCTTTGTTGTGATTTCCTGAACAAAAGCTACCTGTAGACTCTTCCTAGTGCAGAATCCAATGTACTGACTAACGGATCAAAGCCCTCAGAGCAGCAGGGACTGGTTGATCTGCATAAGGAGACTTGTATTTACCATGATTCTGTCTATATGAGAGGACTGCAGCGAGCTGGGGCAGGGAAAAGGGATTCTTTCCTGTGACAGACAGAAGGCTATAGAACAAACCTGTGTGGGTAGGTTGGAGGGGTTACTTCTAGATGCCGCAGTATTCTTGGTCTTCATTATAATTCACTAAACATGTCCACTTTCCACTCGGGACCCTTTATGTCACTTGTCTTCATGAATTACAGGGTCCTGTGGAGATGGGACCATCTATTTGTCTTTGATCACAGCCATGTTCTTGAGTTGACTTCATCAGCTTGAATCTACTTGAATATGGGCACATTTCCCCTTCCAGTGGCTAAAACACCAGGTGGGGTTGCAACCATTTCAAGCCTAGAAGGCTCTGGCTGGGCAAGTCACTGGGATAATAATGAGTGACGCAGCCATGAGTGTGATGCTCAGCTCTAGAAGGAAATCTCAACAGGAAGGATCCGGACAGCGGATTGTATTCTGCCAGCTTCACAATGACAGAGATAAAGTTATCCAGCTTTTTGCGGACAGAAAGCCGCCGCAACTACACTCAGCGAGACACGCTGGCTGGGTTCTATTCTCTAAATTAATGAACTTCTAGCCTGGGCACTTAAAAAAAAATCCTATCACCTCTTTAAAGCTAGGTTACTTTTTCAGCTATCGAGGACTTACACCAGTAAATAGGAGTTGAAGGCACCGGGTTTTAAAGGTAAGCAGGGTTATTTAGGAGTGTTATCAGAGCTAGCCAGCTGCAGACACACACCGTATCAGAAAACTATAAACCTTTCCCTTCAGAGCACGACTCGGTGATTCATCCAGCTACCCAGCCAGCTGCAGGGAGAAGGGGTTTATAAACTCAGTGTCACAAAGCCCCTGAGGTTAGCCAGTCCTCCCGGATGGACATACAGTTGGAAGTGTGATCATTATCTCTTCATCCTCCCTGATCTTGAACGCGTAGCATTTTGAAAGTAATAATGATATCTTAAAAATCATCTAATGATAATGACTGTCACTTCTCGGCCCTTTCTAAGTGCCAGGGTTTATCTAATGGACTAAGTGTTCTAATTGGCTTCTATGAGATGGTGTAGCAGGCCAGTTTCAGAGCTCAGATTCAAACCTAGGTTTTTGAAGACTACAAATTATGGATTCCCCCCCTACTATTCTGACATTACAAGCCCCGTCCCTGGGAAACACTATCTTGATCAATCCTTCGGGGTGATAATAATAATAATAATAACAATAATAATCAAGATAGGTTGGCATGACTTGAGGATGAAGTTCATACCCAGCTTCTCACTGTCAGGAGGGAGGATGGAAGTCGAGGATTGAAGGCTCTGAGAAGGCCTGTGGTAAGAGATACCTGTTCTTTTTCTTTTTCTTCTTGTGCAACTTAGGTGAGAATGACCCAGGATGGATGCAAAGAGCTGGAAGATTGCAGCTAGTTAAAAGTGGGGGCTATATTCTGAGGAACCATAAAAACCGCTAGAGTAGAAGGTGGGGCCCCTCCGTGTGGGAATACCCCACTAGTGTTCAGTGGTTCTCATTCTTCCAAATCCTTTTCTTGTGTTTTGTTCAGAAACTCAGCGCTCCACAGTTCTACCTTTGGTGCTTTGTCTATAGCTCAGCTTAAGAGAGAAGGCCCAGGCTTCTGACTCTCACGTCTGCTCTCACAGCTGAGGTTTCACAGACACTTTTGAGGTCTTTGAAGATGCAGTCCGCTCATCTACGAGATACTACTAGGAAAGAAAAGAACCCAAGCCAGGCTTTTCTTGAAAGGATGTGATAAACAGGAAATGTATGTGTTCAATGCCCTTGCAACAAGCACTCACGGCCAAATGTGGGAAAGGTGGATTTCCCCCGAGGCTGGGAAACCACACCTGCTTTCTCCACTCAGAAAAACTCTGTCCACCTTCCCCGGGTCCTGGCTCGAATATCACCTCTCCTGGGCAACCTGGACAAAGTCTACCCCAGCTGCCCCCCCACCAGCGTCCACCTCGTGACTTCTGTGTGCCTGATACCTCCTGTGCAGGACACAACAGGAAGGCAGATGGTCACAAACGTTATAGGCAAAGAGGTCTAAGGCCGGACGCAGGGGTTTAATCCTAGTGGGGCTGAGATGGTTTGACGTCAACTGAGGCAGAATAAGTCCCTGAGACTCGTATCTCCAATTAACCCCCAAGAAGCTATAGGTAGCACACCCTGTCCCCAGAAGAAATCTTGAACAAAAAAAGGTAAGAGACAGTGCCCCAGGCTCTGAATTCAGGTCCTAGTACTGGGCAGTGAGCGGGAGGGGGCGCGGGGGAGGGAGAGGAGGAGAAGAGAGAGGAGAGAAGAGAGAGGAGAGGGGAAAGGAGAGGAGAAAGGAGACGACAGAAGGAGAAGAAAGAGGAGACGAGAGGAAAGGGGAGGGAAGGGGAGGGGAGGGGAGGGGAAGAGAGAGAGGAGAGGAGAGGAGAGGAGAGGAGAGGAGAGGAGAGGAGAGGAGAGGAAGGAGTCTAAGTGAGGCGTGGTCTCTGGAGAGCTTTGTCAGGCCCAGTCTGTGATGTCTCAGGCATGGAGAGCTGGGTGGGAAGGAAGAGTCCGGGAAGGGTTTTAACATTTTCCACCTGCTGTGGAGCAGGTAGAGAGCACACACCACGGCTGTGGACGGCCATCTGCTCTGTCTTACATACACGTGCACGCATGCGCACACACACACACACACACACACACACACACACACACACACACACACACACACACACACACACACACACACACACACACACACACACACACGGCTTACAGCCCTGTGCCCCGTGGAGACCATCCACGCGAGGTGAGTGAGCCCCGCTCCATCAGGTCACTTCTCACCCGAGCGCCCAAGAACTTTTAAGCCTCAGTTTCCCTAGTCGTACAAAGCAGTTAGTGCAGCCACATACCAAATCACAGGCATTTGGTGAGAGATGACGCAGATAAATACCCCGGGCAAGGTACTCGGCATGGCATAGCTGTGCAATAAATTTCACCTATGAATAATGAATGTTTTTCCTCCCCCGGTCCTCTGAGCTCCCCGGGGAACACAGACCACCTCATATACATCTTCGTCTTCTCCTTGCCAAGCACGGGACCAAGCAGGCACTGGGAACTCGATAAATATTTGGCGTACAGTTACATGAATAAACAATGAAGGGCCAGGGGCAAATGAAGCATGGGAGTCGTCTCTCATCCCTCAACTCTCACAGCCACACCTGGGTCTCAAGGCGCTCCAGTTATTCTAATGTGGGGAAAAAAGCCAGGCTCTGGCAGCTCACACCTGCAATCCCAGCTGCTCAGGAGACGGAGATCTGACGATCACGGTTCAAAGCCAGCCTCTGAGACTCTGATCTCCAATGAAACACCAGAAAACTGGAAGTGGAGCTATGGCTCCGTGGTAAAGCACCAGCCTTGAGTGAAAAAGCTCAGGGACAGCATCCAGGCCCTGAGTTACAAGCCCCACGATTAACCCTCTACCTGTTCCCCCCTGCAAAAACAAATCCAGGAAAAGCATATAATCAAGATATGGGACAAGTTTGTTGACCTTTGAACATGTAGCAGAATGGTGCTGAGCACTCTGGAATATTTTTTAAGTTGTATCTTCATTGCACAAAATAAGACATCTGAAAGAAACGCAAAGACACACAAGTCAATAGACATAAAGCACACATGTACTTGTACATATGTGGATATGTATCTATGCCTATATGTTTGAACATATGTGCACATAGGCGTATATGTAGAGAGAAAGAAAAAGAGAAAGTTTGATAAGCACAAATCCATGAAGTATTTTGTGGAATTATATATATATATTCCATATAGAAAGAATATTATATAATTATATCTGCATAACTATGCAAACACCTTGTCTCTCTAAAGAGATAAAAACAGAGCTTAGCAGTGAAGCGTGTGGAGAGCTGGGCGGGTAGAGGGGCCTTGGGACACCCGCACGTGTATTTGTCCTAATGATTCTCAGGGTGCGTGTGTGCACACGCGTGCATTCCTCCTTTCACGGTTGGCTTTCATGCTTTTCTGAGGGTCCATGTGCCAGATGGCTTTAATTATGGACCTGAGGACCGCACTCCCATCTCACCCCGAGTGGAAGGCCTGTCAAGAGAGCCGAGGAAAGAGCAGGAGGGAGAATGAAACCCAGGGGAGGCGGAGGACTCCCGAGCCTGGGGTGGGGAAGAGTCGTGGGCCCCTTAGTGACTTCCAGGCACAGGTGACCCCTCAGCTCTCTGGGGGGATGGTAGCAGGATGTGGGGGTGGCCCTGACTCTGCACAGGGGGCTTAGCTGCTCCCACCCTATGCAGGCAGAGACACCAGCACCAAGGACCCAGAATCGGCCCCTGGCCCCTCCACCCCTGCAGAACTGAGGTGGCTCACGCCTCCCGCTGCTAGCTTAGACCTTCTTAGTCCTCTCCCTCCCCGGGCCAGACTCCATCCTGGTCTCTGCATCTTTCACAAACTTAGGGTCTCCTTGTCACCCCTTGCTATAAACTATAGAAAACCCATCATGCCCCGCTTCTTCCTGCGGTGTGAATTACGATTTCATTACCACTCGAGTCATCTTTCTTAGATGAATACTCCACTCGGGGTCATGTTATAGAATATATATATATATATATATATATGCTAAGTGTCGCACAAACCAGCTTTCCAATCATGATGGAACTTCCGGTCACCAGCGTGACCTTGCTCCCCGCCCATCACCTTGAACAGCCCGAATTTCTCAGGTCAAACTGTACAGCCCCCCAGACTGCTCAGAAGTCTACAACGATGAACACACTTGGAGTCGGGTCTAACACCAAGTAGAACTTCAGCAAAAGTCATTCTTATCGGGCTATCCGCCGAGGTCACAAGCTCTGCCCTGACATAGCCCTTCATGGCTCCCACACTTGCAGGAGTCTATTCACGAATGGGCTACCACAATAGTATGATCTGCATCTCACATATATGCATGTATATATACATAATACATTCTAATCTGTGAGATGCAGGGATATGATCTATGTATGGTTGCCTAGATAAACTTTGTAGGCTCCATCACCAGATATCATCAAAGATGGGACTCTGATGCTCGTGAAGATGAGGCTGGCAGGCGCACAGCCTGCCTGGCTGAGCTCACATGGCAAGCACGTTTTCAGTAGCTGGAAGCAAGCTCTCCCAGTGCAACCAGTCTGTCCAGTGAGCACACTGCCACCTTGAAAATTCAGAAAAATGAACCCATCACATGCATATATTTAAGAGCTTAATTTTCAGGAGAGTACTGCCTGTCTTAATCTCCGTAATATTTCACATCTGTCATGGTTTCAAGCTTACAGAACTCAACCTACTCTGCCTGACTGGAGAATGAATGCCCGGAGTATGCGCTGGAAGAATCAAGGTCTGCTGGGCCTGGTGAGTGCCCTGTCCTTCCAACCCCTGCAAAGACCCAGTGCAGGATATAACCATGACCATGACCTGGATTACATGGGACCTGCTTCTGACCAAAAAAAACTCTGAGTTCTACTCACTTACATGCCCCCACCTTGCATTATTTATCCCAAGGGATGAGATGGATCCCCGGACCAGGAAGTCTCCAGCTTGTATATAAATTTACCAACCATCAGGCCTTAGAGAAAGGAATTAACCTTGCATAAGCTTCACTAGCCAAACCAGAAAAAAAAATGGGGATAAGAATCAGACGTTCCTCACGAGAACATTGTGTAAGCCTTTGCCCTGATCACCACCACAGGGGAAGAGCAGAGCTGCATGACTGGTCTGGCTTGGAGAATCTTGCTTGAGAAAATGTAGAAGGGAGAAATGGGCTAGAGAGACTGTCATCGGACCGTGGCTACTTTTCTTTCTTCTTTGTGCTTTAATTATGAAGTGTTGATATTATTTCCTTGGGGCAGATAGATAGATAAATGGATGGATGGATGGATGGATGGACAGACAGATGCAGCATCCTATTGTTATCAGAAATTTAGTATAGGTATTCAACCTAGAAGATTCTTGAGCCAGGCATGAGATGGACTGAGACGAGAGGTAAACCCAGTGAACATGACAGGAAAGTTAATTGGGAAAAGAAACAGAAGCAGAAATACAACACAGGCATGGCGAGGCCCGGCTCTGTCAGGACCCCGCCCCCTTGCACACTTCACAGGCTCTGTCTTCATTTCCTTGTCCTCTATTATTTTCACAACTTCCTTTCCTAGTCTCTACAATGTATCATTATCATTACAATCTCCCCAGTCCCCCCCACACACACATACACATCTATCCATCCATCATGCTTCATCTTCATGACATTTTTCTGGCCAAAGCGATGGTTGCATAAAACTAGGGAGCACAGAAGTCTGCGACGGAACATCGCTGAAGAGGGCGGCGGGGGTGGGGGTGGGGTCACATTTCCCATCATGACCACTGGATTTCCTGTGGACTCTTGGCCTAGAAAGGAAGGAAACGCCTCTTCCAGGCTGCCTTACACGTTCTATGGCAAGAAATGACATAAGCTTATACTCCTCCATAGCGGGGAGAATGAGGACTTGACAACACAGACACTCTCGAAATACTTCAAAGCGGGGTGCCTGCCATCCTAGCTAAGACAGGAGGAGCACAGTTCAAAATCAGTCTGGGGAGGAAAGCCCATGAAAGTCATCTCTGATGAGCCACCAGAAGTGGCACGGTGGATCAGAGTGGCAGGGTGCTAGCCCTTGAGCCAGAGGAACTCAGGGCCCTGATGCTGAGTTCAAGCCCCGAGACTGACAAAAAATAAAGTATTTCAAATCAGACACGACCGGGTTATTCAAAGTGTATTTTGAAAACAGAACTGGGGGAAAGGAAATACAATGGAAGGGAAGAAATGAAAGATGAGTCCAGGCTTTGGGCCCAATCATGGGGTAGACAGAACCATGATGTGTCTGGAGAAATGACAAGGAATAGAAAGTTGGCAGATGCAGCCCAACATGGACTGGGTCTGAGTGATCCAAAAGAAGCTGTCTCGAGGCAACTGGCCGGAGAAGTCTGGGGGAGAAGTCAAGGCTGGAGATGGTGATTTGACAGTCATCTGTGTAGACGTCTGTGAGTTAAGCCTAATACGCACGTAGGAGGACAGGAGACAGACATTCACCTGTAGAAGACGCCGGGTCAGACTCCATGCGTAAGGAACGTGAGACAGTGGCCCCTGGTCACACACTGCCGCCCCTGCCACACCTCACGGTGGGCTGGCGGGCTGCAAGTGTTTGTCCTCTCTTCCTAACACCGTTTCCCTGCTCTCTGACCTCCTTTTATGAATTCTTTGTGGGAATGGCAATGCATCCCTGTTAGCCATAGATCTAACGGACTGTGTCGGTCTCTCAAAGGCCTTGGGAGAGAGAAGACGAGTGGTTTACATGCCTAATTATCAGTCCCGCGTAACAAGCAACTGTTCTATTTGCGGAAGACCCAGAGGAAAGGGAAGCAAATTATCAATCACCAGCAAAAACGGTTATCAGTTCATTTATAAATTAAAGAGCTGTGAATTGCCACTTTCCAGTCTGGAGGACTCTGAGGTAGAGACTCTTCAATAAGACCACGACAATGAGGAGAGAGTGTAGTGGAGTGAGGGTGGTACAAGCTGCCGGGTCAAAGATCAGGCCGGAAGAGCCATTTCCACCTGGCTTCTCTATTGTGTGTGTGAGAGAGATAAGGGTAATTGCCATGCCAGCAAAAGCCGAGGGGCCACTAAACAGGTGCACAGGTCTCGGCCACTAATTCACTCCGCTGGATTTAGCGTCCTGTCTCCCATGCTCTGATGACAGAACTGTGGGGACGGCTCTATTCTCAGTGTTCCGCGTTGCAGGCTCAAATCAGTGGAGTTTCTGGGTCAGGTCAGTTTCCCCAATCACTCTTTTCTAAAAGGAGATTAAGGGAAGAGAATGGGAGAGGGAGAAAAAGAAAGAAATGGGAGAAGGAGAGAGAGAGAGGGAGGAGGGAGGGAGGAAGGGGATGGAAAGAGGAAGGGGAGCGGGGATGGGGGAGAAGGGGAAGGGAGTGGGGGGGTGGGAAGAGCGAAACACCTTAGGCTGCTTCCACCTCCGTTCTTGCTTTTCACCAGGGCTGAAGCTGCTCCTACATCGTCTCCCACAGTTCCAGGTCCCAGAGGGACTTCTCAAACCCCACCGCCAATTTGTTACAACCAAAGGGAGGTTGAAGAGGGCAGGAGCAGCTTTCTATTCTCTTCCATGGGCTAACTATCATGTTTGCATTGCCTACTTATTCCTCTCTTCCTCTCTCTCTCTCTCTCTCTCTCTCTCTCTCTCTCTCTCTCTCTCTCTCTCTCTCTCTCTCTCTCTCTCTCTCTCTCTCTCTTTCTCTCTCCTCTCTCCCCTTTTGGTTCCCTCATATCAAGAGGGGAGGGAGGGGAGAGAACGCTGAAAGGGGTGACAGTTGCATCATCTCGTGCTTACTAATGGGATGGCAAACTCTTTTGTTCAACCAGTCAAAAGACAATCAAAATACAGTTTAAAAAAATCACAACATACGTTCAGCTTTACGGCATCTCGAACACTCTGTTGTCGCTTGGGATAGTAGTACAATCCGAACAACTGTAATTGCTAGCAATTATGATTCTAAAGACCATGTAACCCAGGCCAGGAGTGAAGGAATGCTGTCTAGAGGAACACACTTCACCCGCCACAATGAATGGGAGGAGATACCTGGTTAAATGGATATCGCTCACCATGTGACATGCGTACGGCAGGTATGTACACACACGCTTGGAACCCAGCCGTATAGACTCAGGTTGGCATTCTAGTCGATTCCACCATCCATATACATTCCCAGCACCGAAAAAGAAAATGAAATCTTCTATAAGCCTTCTCCCTGGATTTTCTCTCTGTGTCCTTCCCTGGTCTCGTTCATAATTAATGATGTAGCTATACTTAGCCTCTCTTCTTTCAGTGGAAAAGGAGACAGTGAACGGGCAGGAAGAAGGTTTCTTTGTAGAAGGAGCAGGAAGACAGAGTCCCCTCCCCCCATCATTTCAACAGGAGAGAGACTCAGCTTGCATGTGCGGCTCTAACTGCTTGAACTAGACTCCTCATCTTCTTGCTGTCTAATGATTCCTGGATTAGACCAATGCCTGACAGGAGGGGAGGATTCTGGGACTCATGGACATCCCCCAGACAGACGGCATGTCAGCTCCCTCCATCACGGCCACAGACAGAACCTAGAACATTCCCATTCATTGTGGAGTCGGCCCAGATCTTTTTTTTTTTCTCTCTCTTTTTTCTTCCTCTGTCATATTAACTAATTAAACACTATTCAAATTATACTTAGCCTGGGCATTATTTCTACTCAAGTTCATCAATTAGCCACATTAAATTTCAGATTCCACTCGAAAGCCCAATTGCCTAATGTCACGGTTTATTTTTAATATCACATCTACTTCAGTGACAGTGGTAAACAGGGGAGAAGAAGTAAGATAAGAAATGCCTTGTGCTTCTCTCACCTCTCCCATTAGGAACAAATTAAGAAACATCATAGGGAATTCCGATTCATGACACCCAAACTTACAAAACGAAGCCATGGCTTAGCTGTTGCTCTCTAGGTTTTTCAATGCTGGTAACCATGTATCTTACTACCCCATGGTTTCTCTTAAACCCACAAGAAACCTATCCGTGTGCTAAACACTGATAAGGAATGCAGTCAAGTGACTGAAAAAAAAAAAGTCACTTGTATTGAATACACTTGTTTCCTCTTTGAGCGAGTCCTATAGCAATTTAATTTCAAAAAGCAATCAAATGCATTTGACATGATTTATTTTCACAAATCTAGACTACTCAACTGCAATTAAATTGCACTCTTCCAAACAGAATGCTGAACAGGGCCCAGCGCCAGCTCCAGTGAGCTTCCCATTGGAAGGTCATGAACTACAACAATCCGTAGTCACTCATGCTTTATTTACTAAAAAAAAAAAAAAAAAAAGATGGGAGTTTTATATTCAGGTGTGGTGTCACCTATCCCGTCTCTTGATACAAAAAAGACTCCTATAAACGCGTCCCATGCATGTTCCTGGGTGAAATGTAGCCTCGATATTCAGCGTACTTACCGTGGAAAATGGAACCAGGTTGCTTGAGGGATGGGTGGGCTTGAGAGAGTTGGGGAGAAAGATGGCAGGGGTAACACTGACCAAGACACATTGTGCTCAGATGCCCAAGTAAAACCCCATTGTACAACTGCTGAAATATGATCATTGAGATGTACGTAATATGGTAAATATGTGCATATATATATATATGTATATTTAGAAGCCCTGATTCCTCACAGGTTTTCTGGTAAGCAGGGTGGCACTGCATGGCGTGTTCCTCCCGTGTGGAGCGCACAGAAGCAAGGCTTACCAAATTTTTCATACACAGTTCTATGATTTATTGAAAAATCTTTGGAGCTTGGGAGCGCCAACAAAACACACTCAACGGGGAGGCTGTTTTCCTGTCTGATGCCATTTCTGGGTTGCAAAGTCTAGACCTCAATATTTAGTAACTACTTATTGATTCCTAAGTTTATTGGGTGCTTAGAGAGTTGCACAGGCATTTAAGCAGTAGTTTTGTTTCCCTGTTTGAAAAAGAAAATCCATCTACACGGAAGATAACCGGGGGATAATATACAACAAAATAGTAAAAAGGAAACAACTTGCTAACAAAAAAATTGATATATATATCTATATATAAACATTATAACCCGGGGAATCGGGAAAAACTGATAGAAGACAAGTTTCATATCTGGTTTGGGACTGAGTTTTATCTAAAATCATGAAGGAAGAGCAGCTTCTCACGAGAGGGAAAATCAGAGATAAGATGGTGAAGACAGGAATGTGTGCAGTTCTTGGTACAGTGGCGTGAACTGGAAACTGAACAGTTGAGCCTTGAGGAAGTTGTTACACCAGATAAGGAGGCCAGATCTTGAACACCCCTGGGAAGATAGGTTGAGGAATTGGGGCTCTTCGCGGGGGATTCTTGAAAGGGCCTTAAGTGAGTTTGGGCCAAAGAAGTAAGACAAGTTAGACATCTTAGAATTAGTAAGAGTACATGCAGGACGGCAGTGCAGAGGCACTGCAGACCAGGCTCAGTGTCACAACCCAGGCCCACAGTAACAACCTAGAAGTCAGCGGGCAGAACAGCATGGCTCATGTGTTACAGTACCTGCTTGGCAAAGCCGAAAGCTCCGAGCTCAAATCCACTACTGCTAGGTTTTTCTTCTCTCTTAATTGTCACACACTTGAAACAGAATATCAGTCACTGGTGGCTTATGGAGGAAGGGGACAAATCGAAGGCCTAAACGTGAACACCTAGAGAAATCATGGTCTATGTTGAACCCCCCTAATAACCTTCTGCTTTTTAAACTTAATTTCTAAGAGTCATTCACAAGCTAACCCGGTGAAAACTGTTCAAGACACATCTAACTTCTTATCTCCACTAAGAAGCAACGTCCAATTTTAGCTTCCACTTCCAGGATCTGATGAGAGAGAGTGAGTCTTCCACAAACAAGCTTCCATCAATGGAAGAAATTCAACTTTTATTCAGGATTGCCTTGACCTGTTGTACTGAAAGTCCAAAAAGAGCTTCTCGTTCAACTTCTGAAACTTTCCTTTTCTTTAGTAAGATTTTCTTTTTCTTTTTCTTTTTTTATTTTTTGGCCAGTCCTGGGCTTGAGCTCAGGGCCTGAGCACTGTCCTTAGGCTTTCTCAAGGCTAGAGCTCTACCACTTGAGCCTCAGCACCACGTCCAGCTTTTTTTCTACGTATGTGGTACCAAGGAATCGAACCCGAGTCTTCGTGCATGCTAGGCAAGCTACTCTACCACTAGGCCAAACTCTCGGCCCCACTTTAGTAAGATTTTAACAAACTTTTTTTTGAGGGGGGAGGGGGTAAATGTCTTTTCCTGTGATTCTGCCTCTATCTTCCAAATTATGGAAGGTATCTTCTAAATTATTTTCAAAGTAAAATAAATTATTTTATGGATCAAGTAACTAAGGTGGAGACAAAAAAAAAAAAAACTTGACCAAGTTAATCAGGTTTCTTCAATGCCCCACCACCAATGAATGTGAGTGCCACATACCTTGACTGAAAGCTAGGCAAAATGAGCATTAAGCCACTGAATATGCTTTATTTGAGAAGTCCTCGGAGGTAGATAAAAAAATAGACAGAACAAGATCAGAAGGAGCAATGGGGTGTTTTCGCCTCATAAAGAAGACAGTGCAGTGTTACGATGATGGATAGGTAAGTAGTCGGAGTGTTGGCTGTCCGTGTGGGCTATGTATTAAACTTTCAAGACCCTTTATTGGAGAATAAACTATGAGCCTTAGGGGATAATGATTAATGGCATGCGACAGCACATTTTACTAAACAAGTTCAGGCTTTCCTGTCTAGAAAGCAAACCCAGGGTTTGAGAAGACTGTTGCCAGGGCTACTGTAATTAGGTCCTACACTCAAGCTAGAAATCTGCTGTTCTCATTGTCCTATCTCAAGTGGACAGTCCAGGTTTAGGAATCTGAGTTCTTCCTCTTTAACTTTCGGTCTGTCTTTTCCCCACAAACCCATCTGATGTTTTGAGAAGACACGATAGAATGTTTCCAAATGACTTTGCAAGTTTGCATGGCGACAGTAACTGTTACCTTAAGTTGTTTCCTCGTCTGTAAGTCAAGGGTGACACGCCACATGACAAAGTTAATCCATCTCATATCCACAATTGATAAAGGCAAACTTGGCCCCTTTTCGTTCCTAATTAATAACTGGCACAAACACACTGTTTGCTTCCAGATTGGAGCTAAAGCCTGGCAGTGACTCTGGGGCTGTAGACCTACTGCATGCCATGCTTCCATCTGATACGTCCTCAGGGACACGTTTCCCAGAGGAGAGACCAGAGAGCACATCCTCACACTTCTCCACGCCCAACGCCTGGTGGCTTCCTCGAAAATCAAAATGAAATGGAATGTCCTCAGGCTGCGTGTCCTCTTCTTACCATGAGTTTTCGAGGCCCCTGGGACCCCTCGATGAGTTCCACCAGCCTTTCAAGCAGAGGAATGAATGCTCTTAATGACCCCGTGAAGACACACACACATCCCAAGGCTGACATCAAGGCAGGGACATTTAATTCCAGCCCTAGATGGTAAACATGCTTCAGCATAACTCAGCCAGCCTGCAGCGCTCAACAGTCTAATTTGATTTTCTCTGTGACTCAGGTGAGTGTGGGAATGCCTAGCGTGCCCATTCAACAACTGAGACAACCCAAACCTTGGCGTGGCTCTCAGCTCTCTGGGGACATCTGTGTCCCTGTCATCCTTAGGCCAGCCCAAGGAGAACGCGCTGCAGATCCTCAGACACGGACACTGCTTGCCCAATGTCACATCCAGCCATCGTACAAGTGCCAGAGAGGAAAGCCCAGAGAGAAGGCCCCGGAAGGGAACTCTCACCCCCACACTCTGCTCAGAGGAGTCAAACCCCCAGCCAAACCCCACTTCTGACTTAACTCCAGCCTGCTCATCTGTGCACTGAAAATAAGAAAACCAAAACGCCCTTAGCACCTGTAGAAGAGCCCATTCTCCAGAACGCTACATCCATGATTGTAAAACCCCGTCTTGCTGTTTGGCGGCCTCATCTTTATTTGCCTGAACATCTGACTTTATGTACATCTTAGCATCATTCCATCTGGACATTTTAGTCACCAGCGTGGATTCTTTTGCCTCCTTCTGGAGGATTTTCAGAGTCTAGTCTCCCATTTGTGAGCACACACAGAAGCACTGTTTTTCTTTCTCTTCTTTCTCTCTTAGTTCTTCTCTTTTTCCTTCCCTCCCCACTCCCCTTTCGCTTTCTTTCTTTGCCAGTCCTGGGGCATGAACCCTGGGCCTGGGCTCTATCCCTGAGCTTCTTTTACTCAAGGCCAGCGCTCTACCACTTGAGCCACAGATCTTCTTCTGTCTTTTTATTGGACATAAGAGTCTCCCAGACTTCCATTCCTGGACTGGTTTCTGTCTTTGAACCACGATCCTCAGATTTTAGCCTCAGATTCCAGGCCTGAGCCACCAGCTTCTGATACAAATACCCTATTTCTTTTATCATCTCTGCTCCATAATACAACCTCCCAAACACACCTACTCACAACCTGTGTGCTTCAATGTGTGCACGCACACACGCACACGCACGCATGCACACATGCACACACACACACACACACACACACAAACACACACCAAATTCTCTGAAAGCGTCAAATGTGAAAAATATATCTTCTCTTTTTCCTTTCTCAGGGATAATTACTCCACTTTCTTTATTTGGTAAAAAGCACACAAGCTAAAATGTTCCCAGCAAAATGTCATCATTTGCTTTTCAAAGCATGTACAAAATTAAAAAGCATTGTGGGTAATGGAATGCAAATGAGGTGAGGCTGACACTTAACCAAGTTAAACAGTTAATGTGCACCTGGAATTCATCTGGGGAAGGAGCTGGGAACCCAGAGGGAAGCAGCTCTTCCAGTCCTGGTTCCCTAGGCTGGGCCAGGGAGAAAGTGAGAACACTCACATTACAGCCTGGGGGCTTTTCCTGAGCTGCCTGTCTGCCTGCCTCTTGGCAGACCAGAAGGTGGGGCCTCAAACAGGAATGCAAGCCTTTGTTTCCTTGGATAGGACACCTTAGCCTGAACCTGAATCTGCATTTCAAAGAGACCTGAGGTTCCTTAGAGATGAGTTAGGTCTTCGGTAGAATTTCCCAAGAAACAAGCAAGATGGAGAGGCAGGAGTAGCCTGGAACACAAAACAGAAGTCCCTGACTGGATCCCTCCAGTGTCTTGTGTTTCCACAGTGCTAGCTTTACCAGGTAGAAAACTGGGCGTGCTGGTGTCTTCCTGCTTAGGGTGCCAGAGTTGGCCTTCTGGAAAGAAGGCTGCGCCATTGCATACACAAGACCACTTGATGGACGACTCCACCACGCTAAGCAAGTCACTAGTACTTCTAAACACCTGGATCATGGGTTCGAAATATGGTCTGGGGGAAAAAATGTGATCCTGCAACTGGACTGGCGAAAAATACAAAAGATGAATCTGGAATGTGTTACTTTGCCAGACAACCCAAACTTTCTCAAAGAATGGACGAGCCCACGAAATGGGCCTGGCAGTCGCATGCATGAATTTCTCCAAACGGGGGGAAATTTAAGCATCCAGATGAACACTGATGGTGATAGATTGTGACCAAAGCAAAGGCAATTCACGAGCCCACAGCCACTGTACATAAATAAATGCACGATTAAACAGAATCGGGAGAATGGCTCTTTCAATGTGGTGGAAAGAAAGTAGAAACAAGTAAGAATATTTGTTTCAGATGAAAAGAAAATTGTGAATGTTGAAACTAGCAAGTGAAGCTGGGCACAGTCTCAAAAGGCTATAATCCTAGCTACTTAAGAAGCAGAAATCAAGGGATCATACTTCAAGTCCAGATCCCCCCCAAAAAAATTCCTAAGACTTCATCTCAGTCAACATCAAGATGGGTATGGTAGGATATAACAGATGAGTGTAGGCTGTCTCAGACACAAAGCAAAATGGGACCCTGAAAATAACCAATCCAAAAAAGGGTGAGCAGAATGATTCAAGTGGTAGAGCACCTGCCTAACGACTATGAGGCTGTGAGTTCAAACGTCAGTATCACCAGAAAAATAAAATCAAAGCAGTGCCAGGTAGATGCTTGATGAAAATAGAACATATACAGTTTCAGGCATCTTCCCATAAGATACTTTTTTATTTCAAAGGAATATATACATATATAATCTGACATTGTTTAGACACTTTGTATTTATACATATTGATTGCACAAAGGGTTAGCTTGTCATATTTCTATATATGTATGCTCTATATATTTCTATATATGCATATATATGTACTTTAATCACATTCATCTCTATTAATCTTTCTTATCATGGCTTGGAGGCACTATTTTAATGAAGAAATCAAAGTTAACATGCTGGGATAAATATACATCATAATGGGGTACATATACATCATACGACTCTTGATGGAAAATACTAACCAGCTCAGAACTCTCTCAGTATTGGACTCTTGCCTCAAGTGCACAGCCTAACTTTAATCAAAGCAAAACTAAAAATGCAAGACGTTTTCTAAAATCTGTAAAAAAAAAAAAAATAACAAGAAAGGCCATGATCAAAGAGGTTACTAGAACTTTTTTGATTAAAGGAAACTCGAGTGCTTTGACAACTAAATGAACGTTATTATTTTGATTGGACGCTAACACCCAAGATTTTTTCCCCTTTTTCATAAAGGACATTTTCTCGAACAACTGAAACCTTGAATAAGGTTGGAATACTATTTTTACAGTATTGATTGCCACTGATTTTTTATAATTATACTGTGCTGAACTACAAGAATACCTCTGTTTATACTAGACACTGGTATAAAAGGGAGAAAAGTTGAATTTGTCTGCTATTTTTTCACAGATAACTAGGAAATAGTGTGGCAGCAAGCCTCTGTGTGTATGTGACTGTGTCAGAAAGCACAAATGTCACCAACGTTTAAAGTGCCATCATGCAGGTATATGAATATCTATACAACATTTTTAAGACTGAAATCAGTTAAAGACACAAGTTTCAAAATTAGAAACAATAAAAATCACAGTATGAAGGCCCTGTCACTTGAGGTTGATAATACCCTTATCCTTCTGCTTTTTAATGCTTCGATTCTTTGACCTTCCAAACTTCATTATTTCAAAAGAAAGTTGTAGAGTCTGCCAGTAAAATCTTAAAAAAAAAAAAGGACCAAGAAAACTTGAGCTTCTGTCTCACCTTATTAAGAGGAGTCCACAAGGAGTCTAAATTACATATAAAAAAAATGAACTTATTAGAGGAATCTGTGATGTTTCAGCGGGGACCGGCCTATAACCTTCACAACGTACCTTCAAAATCCATTTTATTAATGACCGTGGGTTCCCACAATGGCACTTTGGGGCCTGCCCAGTATATCTCGTTTCACGTGCCTTCGCCTTGCTGAGGCGCCCCGCTCAGACTTCAGCAGCAGAGCGACGGGGGCTGTGACAGGAGTAAGGCTGAGTTTCCTTTGCGGAACAGTTCCGACTTTTCCCTTCTGTTTCTCCTGCTTGTCTCAGTGCTAAACACCATGACCAGCACTACACACCACAAGGGGGAAGACACGACACCCCAATCATATGTTTTTTGTTCTTTCTCCAGATCATTTCTGGGAACTGTGTAAGAATGGGGTGTAGGTAGCAGATGATAGTTCGCTGGTGAAAGCCACAGGGAAAGGAACTTGAGCCTGACTGAACCTTACTGAAATTGGGGCACACTTTCTCACCAATCTGAACTTGAGTAGACTTAGTTAACTTCCTTGCTCTTATGTATTTGAAAGAAACAAATACGGCCACTGTTTATACATCAAAGAGTCTCGAGCCTGGGTGTGTCCTGCACTGTGGAGTCTTCCTTTCCCCTTCTCACTTCTCTTCCTCGTCCCCTTTTCTTCTTTCTGTTCCCGCAACCCTGCTCTAGTGCAACCAAACCCAAACGCCGCATGCAACCACCTGCCTCGTCCTGGCTTTCATCTACAATGGTTCTTCCCTGGAACGAGTGGCTGGGTTTCAAGAACACTGCAGCCTCCGCACGAGATTGAAAGTGACAGAGGTGTGGGGCTGGTTCCTGGTCTCCCTGCTGGCTTGACGGCCACCACAGTGGACAGAGACGTACCTGGAGACACGCCCCTCCATGTTCTGCGCTCCCCCTCCCCAATCTCAGGGTGATGGCTGTTCCCTGGGTGTGGGGCACCTTCCCAGCACTCAGCCTTCTCCTTGACGTCTCCTCCATTGCCTGCTTGGGCCTAGGGCCTGATGGCTGGTGCATGACCACAACCTCGCTTGGGTTGAGGATAACCCATCCCACACCCCTTGGAAGCCAAGGGGAGACAGACAGCAGGAGAGATGCTTCAACTCCGGAACCACAACCTAACTATCAGGAGCCACCAGACTGGGAAGACAGCCCAGCCCTCACACAAACACCAACCATGGCAGAAAGAGAGAAGGAAACATGGCCAGACTCTGCCCGCTTACAACCCCGTGGCCCCTGCGTGGAAAAAGATGGACCGTTAGCGCACCATTTGTCATGGATTAGCAGTAATGTTCCTTAATATTTTCTCCAGTCGCCTCGGGTAGGAGACAGGGAAAGGGAAAGAGCAAATGGGTTTAAGATGGTAAACCGCTGCCACCAGCCACCCTGCAGAAGGGCTTTGTGTCTGTGACCCCATTCCCCGCTAGGTTTCAAATCAGTGTATTTTATATCACCCCAAACCCACCTCCATTCACTCCCTGCTCCTGCCATTTCCCATCCCTCACATCAAACATCTGGGAGCACTTTCACAAGGCTTTCCTGTAATCTGCCAAACGACACACACATGGACCCTCTCTCTCCAGTCCAATTTTCTCCACCCGGTAATTGTCAGTGCAGAAAAACAAAGTATCATTTTATTATTTTTTTACAGAGTATGGCACTATGTAAAATGATTCACTAACTCGACGCTGAAAAATAATAATCACAAGTTGGAAGATTTCAGAAACACATGTTGAGAAGATAGCATCAAGAGAAACGCAGAGTCTGGAGTTGATTCCAGCTCACTGGTGCCCCCTGCAGTCCACGGAGAGACCAAGAGAGTCATATTCTGTAATTAGCCTCGTGTGCTGCTTGCAAACTTCAGCCCAAACAATCGTTTTCCTTATAAGGGACTGCCAGTATCTCTAAGAATACAGCACACAATACCGTTCTTTAGAAATAGATTTGCAAGTATGTCCTCATTCTTCCTTTGTCTTCTTTCTTGCTAATAGAGAAAATTACCCAGAAAAAAAAGTGTGCAAGCTACTACTTAATATGGATTACTGGGCTGTGTCTCTTAAAGTTTCCGAAATGGATGTCTATACGAAAGATGTGGAGATACCTAATGCTTTTCTGTAGTAACAATTCAGCTTTAAAAAAAATAAAGAACCCCGAGGGTCATAAACCGAGTAATCGCATGGACTGCAGTTGCATCTTCTTAATGAGGTGGCTGTGAGAACTTCTCACCAGGGCTCTGCAGTTCAGCACCCAGGCTGTGGACAGCTCCCTCCAAGCAACCATCTACCTAGACCAGCTCACCCAATGGAAGGGAAATCAGCACTTTAACCAGCAACTCCCAACACCTCACCACAAACTACAGCTGGCACAGAGCTCAAAGGGGGTGTTCTGCGGCAGGTAACACACACTCTTCTGAAGTCAATACCCCCCTCCCGCATCGTAATAATATAATTTCTACAAAAGCAGCTGTGCACATCTCTAAAGCTGTGAGCGCTTGCCCCTGGGGCTCTGCCATTTATCCCTGTTCAGCTCCATCCTTTCCGTGTCATCTGTCAGTTCGCTCTGTAAATACGTCTCAGCATGTAGATGATCTCACGGTTATGTGTTGTAGTGGTACACAGAAGATAAATGCTGTTCTATAGTTACAGCTAAGCACTGAAAAAATATATATATACACAGACATATATATTTACACATATACACATACATGTACACGTTGTTGAATGGGATTTATAGTTGAGCTGTAAAGCTCCATCCAGGTTTCATTAATATCCACTCATCAGTATACTTTGGCAATAGCTATGTATCTATCATGTCTATATATCTATCCTCTCATCTATTATCTACCAATATATCTTTATTCTATTTATCATCAGTATCTATTCTATATTTATACTATAACTATTCTATAACTATTTAATCTATCTACCTACCCATCTTCCTCCTGAACATATGAGAAGCTTGGTGAAGGCTCATTTTTTGACTGAACCTTCTGCGCATCAGGTACTGCTGCTCTTGGAAGTGGGATTCCATCTTAAATAAGGCTGATGTATTTCCTTCTCTAAAGAACTGGATGTTCTACATGGGCGGAGGAGACAGACAGGATGCGATCACAGATATTACAGTAGTAGGGACGCGGGAAGGAATCCCACTTTAGAGTTGTTGAAAGGGCTTGCTGAGAGGGTGTGTGGCTATTAATTTTGGCCTAGTAGTAGAGTGCTTGCCACGCATGCATGAAGACCGGGATTCGACTCCTCAAACCAAAGACATGGAAAAAGGCGGAAGTGGTGTTGTGACTCAAGTGGTAGAGCTCTAGCCTTGAGAAAAAAGCCCAAAGACAGTGCTCAGGCCCTGAGTTCAAGTCCCAGCACTGGCAAAATAATTATATGTATATTTTTTTTCTCAGTATCTGCCAAGCAGTCAGTAGACAGTGGCTATTATTATCAAAGCAATTAACTGACTCCTACTTATGCAGCTGGCAGACCCGGTCCTCGGGTGGGGGTGTCCCGGCACAGTGAGGGGCATGCAAACATCATCCCCAGACCCCAGAGCACCACCCAGGAGCCCATCCAAACCTTCCCTTTGTCAAAAGTTAGATGAGCCTTTCCTACGGCAAAGCTCCACCGGCCAACACCGCATGGGCCCTCTGCTTAAGAGTGAGATGATGAGATCAAAGGAATTCGAGATTCCCCCAGGTTACCCTGAAATGGTTCCTGCGTGGACGTGAAGTCCAGTCTGCTGGTTTCACCTCAGGTCCTGGGGTATCTCGTGGATGGCAAGGCTAGGGTCGAGGACTCATGCACACAGGGCTCCTGACTAAGCAGAACTGAGGAGGTTGAACTAGAGTTGATTTTATAGGAGCCAGCTATCTGGTGAAACAGGTGAGCAGCTACCGGGCAAATCCAGCTACGTGGACTGTTTCCTGGTGCTTCATTTTCACACTTCCTGTGAGACACAGTGGAATGGATGTAAGGTGAGGATGCAACGTGTTTTTACCCATCTTCCTTGCCCATCCAGGTCCTTAGGTATTCTCTGGCCATTCCCACAACACCTCCGTGTATTTGTTTTGTGGCTCTCGGGCAGAGCAGGGGTGGTGAGTGTTTCTCACCAGGTGATGTACACGGGACGTGTGCCAATCGAGTTTCCCTTGCCACGGTTCTGAAACAATCTTACCTTAAGCTGTGTGACCTCTGTGTTCTCGTAGGCTCATCTCACACCACAGACCAAGGCTGAGTGAACCATCGCATGGCTTCAACCAAAATTTCCTTCCTTCCGAGTAGAACACATCAGCCTGAAAGAACTAACATGGCCCTGTATCTATTCTCCGGACAATGGCACAAATCGAGACCCCCATTAAGAATGTTTAAGACCCCCCGAGAAACGCTTACCTTGTCCTGGATTCTGCCTCTGACATCCCTCCTTACCATGCTATTTCCCTCAAGTCTGGAACAGCCAGTTCTAAACATAACTCATTTTCCTTCTCCTCTCATTTTTTGTCTCCTTATTATTCATTTGAAACTCCTCCTGTGACTATGAACTGTTAACGCTCTGCCTCGTGATCTTCCCGATATGATCAAGAGAAAAATTCCTTGTTTGTGCTAGCAAATAGAAGCTGTGGCCCACTTAGCATAATGCTCCACTGCTTTGCCTTTTGCATCTTGAATTCAAGGTCACAATTCTACTACCCAGGCTAGGCTGTGAGAATGGCAGTGCTTATAGCCTTGAGAAAGAACACAGGGTGTAAGAGAGCTGCAAAAAATGTAGACTTTTCCTTTAGAACGGACAAATCTAAGCGTAAACAAGATAAGTGACTTCCCCCAGAGGTGTGGCAACGGTTGTCCACAGGAAGGCCTTGCAGTAGAACTGAGGTTGCTAAGATCTGAGCCCCATGTCTGGAGTCTCATCTGTGCTGGGTGCTGAGATTTAAACCACTATGGATTATTTCCTGCCTAAATTTCTTTACCCTCCAAGGCTTTGGTCTTTCCTGAGAGGTACATGATATTCTAGACCTGGGCAATTGGCTGAGGGAGAGGGGGAGAGGAAAAGAGGGGAAGAGGGGGAGGGAGGAGAGAGGGAGAGGGAGCGAGAAAGGCAATAGAATCATACAAGCTCAGGGTCTTATAAATAAAAGGAATTCCAAACTTTGTAGGATTAATTATGGTCCCATAAGAATCTCCTAGTTTTAAAAGCATGGCTGACTTCTTCCCTCCCCACCTTGTTCCCTCTCTCCTTCCCTCTTTTTTCTCTCTCACATCTTTTCCTCCCCTTACCCCCTTGCTTTTGTTTGGTAACTCTGGGCCATTCCCTGGGACCAATGCTTTCTCAGACAGGCCTTTGAATCTGGAAACTCAAATATCACATCCTTGCCTTCCTTTCAAGCACACCTTGGAAAGAGACGCTCTTTCCCCCAACTCTTTTTTTTTTTTTTTGAAAAGAAAAAAAAAATCTTTCTAAAGGGTAGCAGAAGCCCTGTGGAATCCAGGAAAAGGAAAGAGGAGAGGTTGGAGGCAAAGGCCTCTTTAAAACATGCAAAGGGTTGTGTTAACAAGTATTAGTTATACCTGTGGTATTCATTGTTCGAACGCTGTTGCTGAGTAAATCCCTACGATTTGATCTTATTCATTAATGAGTTAATTTTATGCATCAGAAATAAATCGAACAGTGCCTACATAAGTAATATCTGTCACTGGTCTCAAATCAAAACTTATTGATTTTCCCAAATCTATTGTCCTTTGATGTGTATCACGTTATTAGCTGGACTATTTTGGTGTCAAAACTTGGGGGGTGGTTGCTTTTTTAACTTCCTACCATGCACCAATGGGGAGGGGAAACCTTTCAGCAGGAACTAAAATCTCTTTGGACCTATTGTTTCACAGTGGGAAAACATATAATGACACACGTCTGGATGAGATGCACGTTTTTCTCCTGTTGCTCTCCGCCAAACCCTATGACTCCAAAATGAAATTCAGATCCCTTTCCAACAGCCTAATTAACCACCCACCCCCTGCATTCGGGTATCCTGCCTGCAAGTTGCAGAATCAAGAGAAGGAAGGGGTTTGGGGACCACCTTTAGACTCAGTATGTCACAACTAACAAAACAACAGTCAGATGCTTGGCATATGGGTTAAGACGGATAACACTCTCTTGTTTATGATACCCCACGCAGAAGCCTCCATATTTGAAGCCTGACACCAAGTTCTTCAGACTTGAATTAGAAAAGACATGCCTTTGATAGATTTCATCTTGTTCCAGTTTACAGGCAACTAAACCTCACTGCACTGGATCAAACAGACTGGCGCAATCAATTCTAGGAAAGCAAGCAAGGCTGGTTCTGTTCCATTATCCCTCACTGAGCGGCCGAGGACAGAAGAGGAGGAAGAAGAGAGAGAAAACTCAGCTGTGAAGGCAACTTGAGATAGCTTAGCCAAGGAAAAGATGGAAACACAAGTTGAAATATACATCCTGGCAGGTGGCAGAGCTGACTGTCAGAGACAAAGCCAGAAAATCCTCACGACAGGGAGCCCTTAGGGCTGTGGCCAGGAGCTGAACCCAGACACAAAGACCTTGCAGTGGCACCCCTAGGGAGGCAGAGGTCTGCTTTTGCTTTTTTCTGTAGTCTGATCTCTGGTCTGGTGTGTGATGAGCAAGTTAATTACAGCATTTAGGTAATGATGTCTCTGACACTCTGGAACCTTCCAGGGTAGTCTTTGTGTAGGATACTAGATCTTTTTAGGCTTGGGCTGGCCACTTGGTAAGAAGGTATATGAACTGTAGACTTGTGTTTTAGATATGGGCATTAAGATTGGTTTTTTGCTTTTTAAACCCGGTCATGGCACAGAAACGATATTGCTATGCGTGCAAACTCCAACCAGCAGATAAGTGTTTGCAGGCGTGCATGGGTGCATGCGTGCTAACAAGGGACAGCTTCTTTATGGAAGAAGCAAGGTACATAAGCCATACACATTCATGTAGGGTTTGGCTTTCATGTCTCTGGGTACGGGGAGCCAGTGCCCCTCCGAGCCTGTGGTAGCGAGGCAGAACGGCCCTGCACCTGGCTTTCCACAGAGCACAGTGGAACCTTCCTTCCTTCCTTCCTTCCTTCCTTCCTTCCTTCCTTCCTTCCTTCCTTCCTTCCTTCCTTCCTTCCTTCCTTCCGTGGCTCCCTCTCCTCTCTCCGGCAGATCCAGGTGTCCATCGCTGGAGATCTAAAGGTCTCCAAGTCCCCGGCGCCCTCCCAGCATCTTACCTCTGAAGGTGCTCCTCCAGCGTGCCTTCCTCTCCGTTCAGCAGCGCCGAGGCCCGGGCCAGGAGCTGACGGCTGCAGCTGACAGATTTGAGCTCCAGGATGAGGAGACCCAGGCAGAACATGGCGCCCATCTCCTGTAGTTCCCCGGTACCGAACTGCAGACCCTGCCAGGCAAGAAGGTCAGCAGTGACCACATTGTGGAAACTGAGGGGGTGCTATCCGGTCGGGAGGCAGGACCGGCAGACACCTGCCTGTGGTAGAAATCCAGAACTTGGTGAATGGGCGGCTCTCAGCCCGTGCCCCAACCCAGGCATCCTGCAATAGCAAGACCAATGAGCAGGGATGCAAGCAAAACCAAGACCCGGTCACCTTCCCCAGGGCACTCAAAGCCACATGCTCCTTCCCTCCTTCCTTCCCTCCTTCTCTCCTTCTTTCCTGTCTGTCTGTCTGCCTGTCAATCTATCTGTCTTTGTGCCTGTCCTGGGGCTTGAATTCAGAGGCGGGGCACTGTCCCTGAGTTGTTTCTTTTTTCTTTTTTTTTTTTCTCAAGGCTAGCACTCTACCACTTGAGCCCCAGCTCTACTTTCATCTTGTTTTCGGTGGTTAATTGGAGGTAAGAGTTTCACAGACTTTCCTTCCCAGTCTGATTTCAAACAGTTATCCTCAGAGTGTGGCCTCCTGTGTAGCTAGGTCTACAGGACTGAGCCACGAGCACTCAGCATTCTAGCTCTACTTTTAAAAATGTTCTTTACTTCTCTTCTTCACAAACTTATTTAAGGTGACAGGATTCAGACGAGATCTGGGGTTATTTATGTTTTTAAATCACCACCTTCTGCCTGAATAAAAAAGTAATTGACAATGGATTATTGTTATTGCTGCTATACTGTTGATGTTGTTGTTATTTTATTGCTGATACTGAAGGTTTAAAGTCAAGGCCGGTGCTCTAGCACTCGAGACACGCCTCCTGCCCTGCTACTTGCTGGCAATTTTGGAGATGGATTCGCATGGACTTTTCTGCCTGAGCTGACTTCCAACTTTTGTTCTCTAGCTCTCATTCTCCAGAGTAATTAAGGATCACAGGCACAAGCCATTGATTCCCAGTTGTGCTACTTTATAAAATAATATTATATGCTATACAATTTAGTCATATATATCATCATCATGGTATTTGACCTTTCCAAATCAAATGAGGGATTTGACTGTTCCTACCACAAAGAAGAATTCAATATGATCACTGCACATTGAACGTATGCTTCAACATACCACAGGTTATCCCATAAATGTATACCCATGCTTTGTGTCTATTAAAATGACAGAGGCTTCTGCATGAAGCCAGTAGTGATATATTGGACATGACACACAGTACAGGGATGGGGCGGTGGGAGTTTGAATGACTGGTTGGAAAACATCCCGAGAAGAAAGAAAACTGCCAAGCCGGCAATTCCTAAGCTACTCTAAAACATTGCTAGGCAAAAGCAGAAAGTGGAAAAGTCCTCCAGTTTATTTCAGCTGCTTGAAAATTGGATTTTTTTTCCTCCCCCTGCATGTTTTGACACCTGTTTCCTAAAGAAAGGAGACATTACTTCAGAGTGGAGTGGAGGGAAGCAACTGGCTGTGTAAACAGCGCAGTGCAGGGGGAAAGACAGCTGTTGAGCAAATCGTTTCCTTTTTCTCCTAAGTCAATAGAAAAGATGACTTTTTAAAGAGAGAGAAGAATCCCAGAGTGTCTTCTTCCCAGGTGTCAAAGCTCTGAGGTCGCCTTCTTTTCCTCCAGGCTTCTTCAAGTTGCTCCTCTTGTTTAAAGAAGGGCTGGCTCGGTGAGAAGGATGGGAGAGGGACAGGGGATGGCCAGTTGGGGTGAGCAGGGGTCTGTTGTTCAGGACTGGTGGCCTTCATGCCTTGTAACACACTGGAAACCCACTGCATAGAAGAGCCCATAACAGGACCGTTCCCAGGAGACAATAAATCTCATGCCACGTGTCAAATTGATGAGTTACAGGCAATTCCTTCTCTACAACAACAGCTAAAGGGAAGGCATCTTTACAATGGAAAAATAGCTTCCTATCTCTGAATTTGCTCCACTTATTTCAGGCAATGTTCAGTATCATAAAACACCAACCTAGGAAAAACCTCTAAAGGAATTTGTATGCTTTATCGTCTGTGGTAGCTGGGCACCTCTGTTTGTTTTATTCTGCCCCTCTTACCATTCACTTCCCTTACTATTCTATGGTCTTGGAAGAGGGGGAGAATGCAGCCAAGAATCCAGAGACCATCTTACAAAAGTCAGAGCAACGAGGGAAGGGGAAGACAAGGGAAGGATGGGTGAGAGTGCTGAGAGGGGTAACGCTGATCTAGATATATTGTATTCTTAAATTGCTCTGGCAAGTGGCAACTCCTCTATACAACTACTTAAAATAATTCAGATTTTTTCTTAAATAAACAAGAAAGAAAATATGTAAAAGATCTCCTCTCTGACGCAATGACTGCAGACCCTTCCCAGCGTTATTTCCTCATCAGAACAGGCGTACTCTCTGCACGAGCAATGGCTCAGCAATGAGAGAATAAGGGCTCCAGCCAAATGGAATTTGAGCTCTTTGGGTAGAAAACTTTAACTGCCTTCAAATTCTGTTCTCCCACTGCCAAATATCATAAGCATTGACATATGTAACGTGTCATGTATGTCACATATGTGGTACATATGTAAACTACCATGCACTATGCTACATATTTATTTATATTGTACACGTCACATCTTAGACATATACTACATTATGTTATTCTATACTAGATATTATAGATATTAATGCTCACGATATGTGCTATATATTCTTTGTTATATATGTTTGTTCCAGAAAACTCAACCCTGTGCCTGTGTCAGACCTGAAAAGCTGGCAGATGGTAATTTTGACCTCTAATTTGGTCATTTTCCATGCATTTATGGTAGCAAGTTTATAGATAAAGTGAGATTTAGGCTAGCTTACAAATCAGCACTAAGTGAAAGACCCAGCTCGCTTCTAGAATTGTAGATGGTACCAGAACACAAAATTCACAGGTGCCACCCTGTAAATTGTGTGTGTGTGTGTGTGTGTGTGTGTGCGCGCGCGTGTATTACAAAGGTCTTTGATAAAGGTATAACCTCTTGCTTAAAGAGTATTCATTACACAAGGGTAAGAAAATCATCGAGTCAGGTGAAGGTGGTTTTAAGCAGATGGAACTGATCTCTGATGAGCCCAAGAAGAAATCAATAGAAAAAAAAACACGTGTGGGAGTGTGTTCAGTGCCATCATTTAAGCAAGAGCTCCTTCCAACCCAAGCAAATCAGTAAACACACATTCCAATTTATAATAGGTAGCACCGACTTCCCTTTATGTCAGAAGCTGGGAGATATCAAAATGTCTACAGTGGGAATACAAATTGCTTTGTGCCTTTTGGGGAATTGCTCAATAACATTTGACATGGTAACGCCACTTAGGGGAACCATTCCTAACGAAATGAGTAAAAATAGAAAGTAGAGTGATATGCATTAAAAATGTAAATGACGCCAGCGTTATAGGTAATAATCAAAATTTGGAGGAAATCAAACCCTAAAGGTCTAATAAAGGAGAAATGACTAAGAAAATTACAATGGAGTAAGTTGAATAGGCCATAATGAAACCATGGAACCATTAAAATGATAATTAGAACAACCATTTGGCAATATGGAAAAGGCTTGTGACTTAATGATGAAATAAAGCAGGAATGTAAATCATGAAATGATGTAATTTGTGGTAAAAAGAAAACAGGGAGAGGAGAGAGAGGAGAAGGGGAGGCTTCCCAAACATTTGGGGGCTCTACTAACATAAGAGTACCAGTAATAATTTTAAAACTAAAATAAAGTACAAGCATTCAGAGGAGAGCAAATTGTACCAAGAGAACACCATCATACCCAAATCCTTGAGATTACTACTGCCTGGAAAAATTGTTAGAAAGCTACAGTAATTCCAGTAAGTGGAAAGCAATATGTCTTTCATCTATTTGTAAGATCTGAAGAAAATTCAGACTTTTCTTTTTATACTTAAATTTATCGACATGATCATTAGCTTCTTAGAACAATTCTAGGAAAATGTCATCAATTCAGAATATTGCCTCTCTCCCTTTCTCTTCTCTTTGACTGGAAAAGGTGTTTTTATTATTACTATTTTTACAAAAAGCTATTATTAAGCTCTATGATCTCTTTTTCCTCTATCCCTCTCACTTTTATATTTATATTTCTTTCCTTTGGTATAATAAATTCCATGTGATTTTGCATATCATTGGTCCATTTTTAAAATTCTCTCTTCAACCCTATTGAATCTGTTCATTAACTCCCAGCTCCCAGACCACGGTCTCCAAAACAGTCATAAACATAGTTATTTTTGTTACTGTACCTAATTACTTCTTCACCTCTCACCATTTTGGATATTCATTCATCAGCTTCATTTTTCTCATCAATAGTAAGAATATAGACCTGTTTGCTCAATTGCATTATGATGTTTTTAAAAAAAAACCCTAAATATATGAGGTTCTTTTTTATTAACTTTGAAGGAAGGTTTTTGAAGGTTGTTTTGGTCCTCTTCACTCCCTTAGAACCTTCAGCTCCCTTTCATAGGCCCAGAGGCCACAATCAATAGGGAAGTACTGCAGACTAAACACTTGGCTTTCAGCTACATGTGAATTAGGACACTACAAAAGGAGGGCTATGCTTAGGAATTATGATGGAAAAGTCTGCGGTGCCACTCAAAGGTCCTGGAGAAGGCAGTCAAGTGTCCTTACTCTGTCCTTACAGGCTGTGGTTGGGCTTCCTTGCCAATGGCTGTTTTCATTCTGGCTCTGGGTATTGGTCTCCAATTAATCCTTAAGCATGCCCTAGCCTCTGCGTTCTCACAAAACCTCCAGTTCTGTAGAGAAAAATCATCTCCAGTCCCCAAAGACAAGCAGCAATCTGTGGAAGCCGTAGCTTCTATTTTATACAACTAGGCATCATTTGACACCCTGTGTCAAATACAAAGAGGGCCATGTATTCGCCTAGGAAGAAATAGTGCAGTTGAAGAAAAGCAGCCCTGTAAAACTTCACACCAAACCAAATGGCGTTATCATCAACTGCAGTCCAAGAGGCTTCCACTCTACCATGTCCACAGTTGCACACAAAGTACCGATCAGACTCCATCCCAGCACCCTCTGCTAGCCTCCCTCCCCCGTCAATGAGCTTCACTATTGCATGTTCAGTCCTGAACATAAACTTATTTTTACTAGATTCACCCCCTTTCTCCCTCTCCATTCACCCTCCCCTCTTTCCCACCTGACACTAGGAAGAGGACATACTTTATATTACCATCATTATTTCCCACACCATTTTTTCAAACGAAATAGACTTACTTATTAAAAATGGGAGTAGGAACAACTCTTAGATTTCTTGTTCATATTCTCAGAAAGCAGAACAAGGAGATGATAACAACAAACATAAGAAAGAAACTAGAAGAGATAGCACTATTAAAATTTTAATTCACAAGCCAAAATAGAGAAGGCCAACAGACGGCTGCTCCATGCAAGAAATAAAAAGCCATCCCATCACAAACAGCTTCAAAAGCATTTCCAATATCCTCAAGGGAAAACAGATTGGAAAGATGAGAATAATACATAACAAGCATGGCAGGGCAGATTAAGGAGAAGTGGTAGACCCCATTTGAACTTCAGACTTGATGTAGTTTTCTTGGTGAGAGAGGAGTTAAGAGTTTTCCTGAACCCTGAAAATACCTCAATCTGCCCATGAAGCAGACTCACAAAAATAGATGAAATTGCAATTATTACCAAGACATGCTTCCAGGATTCCCAGCAAGAATCAAACTGAGTAAGTCTTCAGATTTGATCTGTCTCCTAACTCTATGTCCTGTGAGCTAACCTGCACAGAATTTGGGGGCCGGGAGTGAGCCAGCAGGTAGGAGAATCATGACTGGAAAACATTCGGAGAAGCAAAGGCGACTGAGACCCCCCATCTCGACAACGAAGTTGGGAATAGCAACACATTCCAGCTGCATTGGAGGGGGCATAGTACGAGGAGCATGGTCTGAGGCCGGTCCTGAACAGAAATGTGAGACCCTACGTGAAAAATAACCAAAGAATAAATGGACTAGGGTGGCATGGTTCAAGACATAAGCACGCCTGCATCTCAAAAATAAATGCATAAGACCAAATCATACTAGAAAGTGGGAGTGACGGTGCTTATAAGCTCAGTATCTCAGGAGGTTGAGGTAGGAGGATTAGGGGTTCAAGGTCAGCCTGAGCTACACACACAGTGAAATCTCGTCACGACACAAGACGGAGCAATCCCACCCGATCGCAACACAACCCTCATGAGGCTCACACTCACCACTGGCATTTATGAGGAAAGTCCCAGATAACTCGAGAAGAAGGATGAATTCCACACATCAGAGAGGAAGGAATCGCATTATCATTATGTGAAGACCGATTATGTACTAAAACAAAGCAAAGGAGTCCACGACGACACAAAATGTATTAGACAGAAGTCAGGAATCGAGTAAGCAGACAGGGTTACAAATTAAATATACAAAAATCAATTTCTTCCCATAAACCAGCAAAATAAATTATTAAGCATAATAAAAATTCCATTCACAATAGCAATCTGACTATAAAATATCTGAGAATCGAATTAGTAATAAATATGCAAGAGTTTGATGATACATTCTAGGATATTTTTTATTAAGAAATAACAAGGAATATTTGAACCAATGAAGAAATATACTGAATTCTGGGAAGACAAAGTTCAGTCTTATGCAGTATCAATTCTCCTTTTATTACTTTATAGAAACATAGGCAATCAAAACACTACAGCTTGAATGTTCAGACTTGGCTAATTAATTCCACATCAGAACACATGCCAAGAATATTCCAGAATGATACTGAAACAAAGAATCAAAAAATAATGGGGTTTAGTCTAAGAAATAGGAAAACCTGCTAGACACTTAAATCTAGGCAAATCTCAGTTTATCACATTGTCCTATATTGTGCTTCAAAGTTAATGTGTTGTTTGGTTTACAAGCTTAAGCATCAGAGCAATAGCTGTTTTCCAACAGCTCAGATAATCACTAGCATCTTTACCAATAAAACATTTTTAATTAAGGTAGGTACAGCTTTAGGCCCAATGCTACTACACAGTGAATAGATTCAAGTATAGTACTGACATAACTTTTCTCCTCAGAGTTCTGAATTTGAACCCAGAGCCTGGGCACTGTCCCTGAGCTTTGGTGTTCAAGGTTCATCCTTCTTCCGACCAAAGCTCCACTTCAAGCTTTCTGGTAGTTAATTGCAGATAAGAGTCTCACAGACTTGCACGCCCAGGCTAGCTTTGAACCGTGATCCTCAGTTCTTAAACTACTGAGTAGCTAGGATTACAGGTGTGAGCCACTAGCACCTGGCTTCAACTTAGCTTTTATCTGCAAGGAGAAGAAATCAGTGCTGTGTGTCTTGCTTTATTGCAGTCATCCAGAACCAAACCAACAACCTCTAATTAAATGTTAAACCTTTAATTAAATGTTGCATGGTAGCCACGCAAACTACAACAAGAAGATCTAAGGAAGAAAACCAAAAGCACAGAAGGCCTCCTTGAAAAAAATGTTACGTTTTTCAGGAAGTACATGCCTTTCAAGTTACCAGGAAATGTTGACGGCACCCCTCAGCCTTACCTTCTGAAACCCGTCCCTGTCCCTTTGCTGGGACAGCCAAGGAGTGAGCTCTGGAGCGGCAGGTACTGCCTGTTCTCTCAGCTCTCGTTCTGAACTTTCCTTCGAGTACCACAAACAGCAAGGTGGAAGTGGATGAGATGCTGTGATGACTGTGGTACCCATTGATAATTAAAACTGCTGAGTAGAGTTCGAGGGAAGAATAGGTGTGTGTGTGTGTGTTAGTCATATGGATAAATAGATGAGGGAGGGAGGGAGGGAGGGAGGGAGGGAGGGAGGTGGTTGGATGGATGGATGGATGGATGATGGATGTAAATTGACAAAAGAAAATTCAGAGTTTGAAGTAGAACAAAAGAGCCTCAAAAAGATTCATTTGACTAGTGAGGCATGCTGTCCCTACGGATGCAGAGGCTATGAAGCTCTGTGACCAGCAGAATCGACCAAGGCACTTCTCCCAGAACCCCAGAGCTCAGTGCATAGAGGACCTGCACTCTTACCCCTACACCAAGAGAGTGTTAGTGGGTCTCCTGGGTCAGTAAGTGGGCATGCTGTAAGGCCCCTCCAATTGCATGCAGATTTCTATATAGCTGTCCCTGGGCTCGTGAAGAATTACAGCCTGGTATGGAAGCTTGAGTCCATAGCATCATCCCTAGAAAATAGTTGAAAGAGCCTCGTCTTCACCCGTGGAATGCACCTGTAATTACCTCTCGCTGTGACTTGAGCTGGAAGAGCTGGATCTATGGGCTCCCCACCTCCTCCAAACTGCCACGGTTTGTATACCTCTAGTACAGAGTTTGTCACAGGACATGGTTTTAAAGGCCTCTCTCCCCCCGCCCCCCAAGGGAACAAGAGAAGATGCTACTTGAGTCTGCTGCTGCATACTTGGAATCCTGGCTCCTTAGGAGATGGAGGCTGGAGGGTCACATGTTCGAAGCTAATCCAGGAAAAGTAAGCAGGCATCCACATTTGAGAAACTAAAGAAAAATAAAAGGCGCTCTGGGTGCAGCTCAAGTGGGAGAGGGCTTTATAGAAAAAGTGAGGTGGGGTGTACAAGGCCAGTAGGAAGAGAGGAGGAGGAAGGGGGGAAGAGAGAGGAAGGAAAAAGAGGGGAAAAGGAAAGAGGAAAAGAAAGGAACTGAGGTCAGTCCTCCGGGATCTTACAGCACCTTGGGGAAGAGGGGAATTCACTAAAATGGAAAATGGCTTGGGTATGCTATCCCTCCGGCCTGGGCAGGGTCATTTCCACATGATTACCTATGGATAGTTTATAAAACCCTAATTCTTGCCGTCATGCCCCAGATATTAACACGGATATGACTAAGTATGTGTAATTGCACAGGCAGTGCAAAAAATTACTGTTTTACACTTTTCCAGGCCTTGGTGTTTCTGTCACCTTCCAGATCTTCCCAGCCATTCAAGTGGTGATCCATTCTGTCCCCTGGGACTTAGGTTCTCTCATTCTTTCCATCATTGTTCCTGCAGGTTTCGCCAGAGCTTGGGAGATGAGTCAGGAAGAAAGAAAGCCACGCAAGTGTTAAATGGAGGTCCTCTCTACAGCAAGTGATCCCTGCTCATCCGAGGGCCCCGCGGATCTGTGTGTGACTAAAACTGGCTGTCATGAGCCAAGGGATAGAATCTGACCCAAGGCGATAGAACAACTTTATATTCAGCTCAGCAAATGAGGCCTGACCACATTCAAGGAGGAACCATCATTCACAGCCGAAACGCAGCGAGATGGCGTGTCAAAGTCTTAGATCGAGTCAATGCGTAAATTAAGAAACAGTGGTTACTTTTTAAATGTTTGAATTAACAACCCACGGGAAAACTTTATCCACAGCACTGGGGTTCTTCATATAATCACATGGAAAATGGGTTCTTTCTTAACCTCTCTCAAACCTCTCTTGCTCTTTTTCAGACAAGGATACCTAACAAGCTTGCAAACAACAGGTCTAAAAAAAAAAAAAAAGAAGACCATCTATGTAAATGTACAGAATAAGAATGAAGATACTTATGATTATTCTGAAGAGGGAATTTATTTGCTTGACTTTATTTTCCCCCTCCTAAATTTATTTATGAAAAGTCTTTGGGTCATATGCAAAAAATAATGATAGAATCTATTGTCTATAGCTTTGCATTTAATAAGCCTCTGGGTCTGGTGGCAGGAAGGAAGCAGTCTGTCCATGGACACAGACAGCAGATTTTTCCAAAATGGAAAGGAAAACATTCAAATAGCTCTCCTCCCCGCTGTCCTACCCTGAGTGGGAAACGGACCAGATACCATTCCTCCTGGGTGCGGGGACATAGCTGCACATGTTTGATTCTGTTCCCCAGGTAAAGGGTTCTCACTGAATCCCTCTCAATCCAGGAGAGCCTGTGGCCTGGTGACTCCCCAGGGACTCACATCTGCATAGAATCCACAAGCAGAGAAATAATAAGAGGAATAAAAACAGGAACATGCTCGAGTACCAATGGGTTGTGATTATCATTCAAGCAACAGATCCCAAAACAGTCCTACCCATGGCTTTGATACCAAGTGCTTGGCAGGTAACAGCTAGCTAGCTACCTGGGGGACCCCCACCCCCCACCCCCGACACACAGAAGAGTCACTGGCGGCCTTTGCCTACTACCCACGGGGAGGCAATGCTTCCGTTCCTGAGTGGAACCCTTTGTGATTGAGTCCTGAGTCCTGTCTCCTTCCTTCTTGCCTCTAGCCTCACTGAGCTGTCTCACTTGTACCCGAGGAGGTGGGAGAGTTCAGGCTAGAGCCTGTTGTTGGTGAGAGAATGAGGATGCATTGTGGGGAGAAGATGCAGAAGGTGGAGGGGCCTCGTGGTTGGCAGGCAGGAGAAGAAAAAGAGCATGTGGATGGAAGGCAGCGGATTCTAGAGTGAGGAAAGGGCACCACCAGCGTCCGCCCGCTGTCGGGTCTGGTTCAGAATACTTCTGCTCTCTTATTTCAAGGACCAGGAAAGAAAGAAAGGAAGGAAGGAAGGAAGGAAGGAAGGAAGGAAGGAAGGAAGGAAGGGAGGGAGGGAGGGAGGGAGGGAGGGAGGGAGGGAGGGAGGGATAAAGAAAGAGAGAGAGAAAGAGAGAAAGCAAGAAAGAGAGAAAGGGGAGGGAGGGAGGAGGGAGGAACCATCTCCACTTGAAATCATCTCATTTCTCAGTCTGCCCAACAACACTACGATCCCTCTCAGGAAGGAATCTTGGGAGTGACTCTCAAACCACACGTTTCAGAGAGTGAGTGCCCTGCACTTGACAACGGCACCTCTCCCTCGAGTACTTACTCTGCTCCGACCCAGGGAGCAACGACTTGCCACTCCAGTGCGGCCCGCAGTCAGCCGTGTGGATGCAAGCCTGAACACAGTCTTCTCTGCCTCCCAGTCGCTTTATGCATGGAAGGTGGTTCTGAGCCCAGGGTGGGTATAAATAACTTCGCTGTCTGATTTTTTTTTCTGCTAATACCATCAGAGAACACTGTCTCAGAATACTGATCAGAAACTCTCACCAACAGAGGAAGGTTGCGGTGACAAGAAGCAGCAGAAAGAAATCCACTCTCTCTGTGCCCAAGGAAAATGACTGGGCAGGAGAGGTCGAGTAGCTTTCTGGGCCTGGGCATTAGTTTTATTCCAGATCTGCCATTTCCTTTTTAAAATCCTGATGGAGCCCTCAGTGGGGGTGAGGGCTGATGCCAAGAGATAGAGACGGAGCTTAAACCCGAGACAGGAAAAAAAAGACAGGATGGAGAGAATCCAGGCCGCAGAGACCATTTGTCCATCAACTCAAGATGATGTCATACTTTAAGAGCTGTTTTGTCACTCTTTCAGAGCATAAAATTCAGGAAGAGAGGGAGGGAGAAAAGGGGAAGGAGAGGAGGGGAAGAAGAGGAGGGGAAGGAAGGAGAGAGGGAGGAAGAGGGAAGGAGGGAGAGGGAGAGAGGGAGGGAGAAGGTGGGTTATCCAAAGACAGTTAAGTCTGATGAAGCAGATGGCCAGACAGTTCAAATATCAAGCTTGTGGGTTGGCACTATCTTTAAAAATTCACTGCTCCAACCAAACCACCTTAAGCACGTAGTCAGTTTTTTCATGTGTAAACATCTCCTGTCGCTCCTGTTTATGTATTGTTCCTCCTAATAAATCCAAATTGAAGACTTCCCGGAAGCATTTCTTAACCACTCCAAGTGGCAGCAACGTCCTCTCTTCTAACATCCGCAGTGTTAATGTTTATTGGATGTGTACTGATGCATGTGTCACTTGCATACCCATCTCTTATTAATTTTTAATGGTATCTGTTGTGTTAATGTAGGTGCCATCATGTGGAACTGTCATCCAGGAAGTTAGAAGGTACACAGAACGGCATGAAACGTGATCTACAAATACTTGAGGGGGGGGAGAGGAGTAGGAAGGAGACAATAGAAGAAACTAACAGTGGAAAGTGTCTACTTCGAAATGCTAGTCCAGACATAATTAAACGCTATTTCTACACCTAAGTATTTCCCATCAAATTATAGCTTATAATTACATACATACTTGTATAATTCTAGCTTCTACTTAACTATATACGTAAATATATAAATTTAACTATAGATATCAAATTCTAGTTTCTATTTAGCTATATATGTAACTAATATAAATATATCTATTTAACTATGTATCAAATTCTCGTTTCTATTTAACTATATATGTGTGTATATATGTCTATGTATACATATAAATATAATTTTCCATCTTCTTGCTGTGGGTCCAGGGTATGCCACAAAAGAGCAGGGAGGCAAATGGTGACAATTTGAAGAGAAATAAAGGGTGCCAGGCATCCCTTCTAGGCCTTGTGCCTCCTCCATAATAATTTTTCCCCAGAGAAGGATGCATGTCCAGGTTTGGGCTCTGCCCCAGGATGGGCTCAGTGGGTGCCTCTGGCAGGAATGTGCTGAGCCCTTGCTCTACCTCCAGGGTGGAGGGAGGGAGAGGGGGCTGCAAGTGTTGAGATTTCAGTTTAACCCAAGTGTCCTCCATGGCCTGTTCTGCAACGTTGCTCTCAGATGTTGCATTAGAACAGCAGCACCTTGCTGAGAGTCCAGAGCCTCCATCCCGCGGCGCCTTGGGCTATTGGAAGCTCTCCTTTGATTTTGATTCACCCTCATCTTTCGTCAGGGAGAGGCTGTGCCTAATCTTTGTTTCGCCGTGGCTTGCTGGCTAGACAGAGACCAGTCACCAGGTAAGCTGTGTCTTGAAGGGGACTGGAAGGTCAAAGACCACGGCCCAACCCACCCAGAGAGAGCGGCGGCGACACCTACAGGAGATGTGAAACTCCAGGGATGGCCAACACTGCCACAAACTCCCTGTGGATTCCGAGGAAGAAAGTAAGAGAGCCTAAGACACCACAGCATACTCTGTGAGCCGTGACCTGGGGCCAAGGAGAGACGGATGCTCTCAACAATCTGCTTGCAAGGAAGATGGGTTGAATACAAAACCCAGCACAAAGAGTGGGAACCAGCGGGAAACTCAGATCCAACGAGTATTAGCTTATGAGTTATTAGTCCTCCCTAAGAATCCAGAAGAGCCACTGGCTCACACCTGCAATCCCAGCTACAGGCTGAGTAGTCCACGAGAAAAATCCATGAGATTTTTTTTTAGCTTCAATTACCTACCACAAAAAGCTAGAAGCTCAGGTGGTGGAGGGCCAGCCTTGAGTAAAAAAAAAAAAAGGCTAAAGGACAACACCTAGGCCCTGAGTTGAAACCCCAATACATACAAGACTCCCCCTATACCACCCCACACAAACAACAAAGAAAAAGAAAGAGAAGGAAGGAGAGGGGAAGGGTGAGAGGAAGGGAAAACAGAAGAAAGGAAAGGAGAGAAAGGGAAGGGAGGGCAGGGGAGGGGAGGGGAGGGGAGGGGAGGGGAGGGAAGGGAAGGGAAGGGAAGGGAAGGGAAGGGAAGGGAAGGGAAGGGAAGGGGGAATAAGAATGGGAATAGAAATCCTTCACCATTTTTTCCAAGGGAGCTGATTCTGGTCACCTTTGAATCCCTGCTGATACAAGCAGATAATGAACACCCCCCGCCCCCCCCCACACATTCTCTCCTTTTTCCCTTTGGCGTCTCTTGTTAACTCATATGTGCTATCTCCTTGGCCCACAGAGACGTGTGAGTTGGTGGCTCGGAACCAAAACCTCTGTGTTTTGATGATCAGTCTAAACGCTGCCATCATTCTGTCCAAGACGCAGCGTTTTTTTCCTGCGAGGAGATGCGCGTTCCAAGTGTGGTTTCCTCTCGCTTCCGCTTTGGGGCGAGCTTCTTATCAAACCACTCGCACACATCTGCTCTAATCTGTTTTCATTTATAGCCTAGACTAATTGCTGCTCCCTCCTAAAGCTGGGAGTTAGGAAGTACAGCGGAAAACTCAGAAGAGCCCCCGTCTCTGGCTCTGTGCTCTGTTCCCGGGAGTCGAACACCTTGGCTAGCTTTGGCTCAAGGTCATGTCACGCGTTTTCCTGCAGCTCCTGAGCACCAGAGTGGAAAACCATCATGCCACAGGACATCTTTGGAGTTCTTTCCTCTGTCCTGGCCCTGGGTTGATAATGGCAGCTTCTACCTCTTCCACAGAGGAGTGGAGGCAGCTTGTGGTAGGGGAGAAGCTCTATCAGAAACAACAAAGGAAAAATCCTTGGTGTTTTTACGAGCTTTGACTTGTGCTGCTTTCGGGGCTCAACTGCAGAGTTTATACATCTATCTATCTATCTATCATCTATCTATCTATCTATCTATCTATCTATCTATCTATCTATCTATCATCAGCCAGCAGTTATAGAATGGGTACAGCTCATAGCTATGGTTTATGTCTGGTGTGTGTAAAGGTTTTCTTGGGTCGTTGGTAGTGCTTTTATTTGCCTGCACACAGGCAGTCCTGCTGGGCCTTGAGAATCATACAGGGAGAAAGGACTTTGTGGCATGACAGGATTTGTGAAGGAGTCTGCCCCCCCCCCCCATACTCTGGGTGGCGGGAAATGAGAAATGAACAAGCCCTGGACAGTGCTGTTCACGGGAGGATTTAACCAGAGGTAATTGAATAGATATGGAGGAAATCTATTGAGCCAAAGCTGCGGACCTCCTAACTTGTGAACCACGGGCTCTTGGGGTGACTGGGTTGATTTTAACAAATTTTAGCTTGCTGTTTAAGGACGTGATGGGAGGGAAGAATACCGAAAGGCTACTTGGCCAATATCACAGATGGCTGATGGACATGGACGGGCGTGTGTGTGTGTGTGTGTGTGTGTGTGTGTGTGTGTGTGTGTGTGTGTGTGTCTTGCACGCGTGCATTCTGGGGCCTGAACTCAGAGCCTGGGAGCTATCCCTTAGCTCTTTCGCTCCTCTTGAGCTACAACTCCACATTCTGCTGGTTAATTAGAGACCAGTGTCTCATTCACATTTCCTACACCCAAGACCCTGGAATCTCACTCCTCAGATTTCAGCCTGTGGAGTAGCTGGGGTGACAGGCATGAGTTAACCCATAAACTCTCACCTCTCCCCTCTTATCAGATGCCCATGAAGGAAGGCAGAACCCTTTTCTCTGTCCCCAAGTAATACAAATACCTGGTTCAAGATCATATGACACAGTCCTGGGGGAGGGGGGCAGCGGGCAGGGGGCCACAAAGTTGCTCTTGCATGCCGAATAAAAATTACCATAGGAAATGCTCTTCCCAGATAGTATTTTAACTCAGGATTAGAAACAAAACCCTGTGTGCTTATTGTACCAATTTTTTATTCAATTAAAAAAAAAAAACAATCACTGACACTGCTTGGCCAAACTGCCCGCTGTGTGTTTTCTCTGAGCATGTACTGTCATTTCATAATCACTCCTGCTTTAATAAAAATCCATCTTGTACTAAAATAAATCTGCTCTGTCAACTATTCAGGCAGAACTTCAAAAGCTAAGTAAATAACATAATGGCTACCGATTTTTAACGTTTTACTTCATTTGCCTGCTTTCTGCACATGCTCATGGCACACACACACACACACACACACACACTTTCCTCAACTAAACTTAAACCGAGATCCATCATAATTGCTCTCTGCATACATCATCTTGTCACCTCCTGGCAACACAGACATTTGTAGATGCAACTACACACCATTCACATGCAAAAATTTAACATTAATATGATAATGTTCTCAAGTACGCAGTTTATATTTGAATGCTTTCAATAATTTAATCATCTGCTTGGTTTCCATAGTTTCTTCTTTAACCAAGGCTAGTCTTTTAGTTTTGTTTGCATGCCTTCAGGGGGTTTTCTAAATTCACTTGTTTCCTCTACAAGGGTTTGAACTCAGAGACTCAAGCTTGCTACACTTACTGGAGCTTGACCACTTGAGCCAGGCCACCAGCCTGAACCACTGATTTTGGAAATGGAGTCTAGGGAACATTTTTGCCTAGGTTGGCCTCAGGCTTGAGTCAAGTAAGAGCTAGGAAATGACTTAATGTGGCAGCCAAAATGTGAAAATAATCTAGTAATAAGCCTTGATAGATTTAGAAAGAAAGAAAAAATCAAGATTCACTGACAAAAGTCATAACCAGACTATTTGAAGAAGAAAACATGCAAATTGTGTTTTTAAAATGGGAAGCTTTCAATCTTACTAAAACTGAAACAAAAATTAAAGCTGGTATTTTCTATCAGATCAGCAAAAATTTTAGCATGAAGGTATTTGATGTAGACAAGGGTCACCAGTGAGAGTCAACCTTCTAAAATTATGGAGGGGAAATTCTTTTCAGAAAAAAAATGTTTTGCCTCATTAAAAATATATTTAAAGAGAGAAAAAGGCCAAGACATCAGCAGGAAAATACCTAGTACCAGTGGCTATAATAAAAGAAAAACTAATCATACAGAATCCTGGGATTCAATTATAAAAATATTGATCAGCTGACCGATTCCTATGTCTTGACCCAGTAATCCAAATATTAGGAGTCTGAAGAAAACAACTGTAGATGAAGACAATGGCTAATTACTGGTAATTTGACACACCCCTTATGTTATGAGAGAGATAAGAATGCAGATTTTCACCCATCAGAGAGATACTATTTTGCACACACTAGCAGGTTACCTATAAGATAATGCTTTCAGAGATATCTGATGACATGGGAAACTGTTCAAATGCAGCAAGATGTAGGATCTTTATACCTAAAGCAACACATTCCCACAAGTGTACATAAAATGGTAAAAATCTGTATAGAGGGTTCTTCTCATCAATTTCACTGTTTTTCTCCAAGTGTATATAACTCTGTATTGTGAGTGTGTGTGTGTGTGTGTGTATGTGTGTGTGTGCCTGCCAGTCCTGAGGCTTGAACATGGGACATGAGCTCTGCCCCTGAATGTTTTTTGCTCAAGACCAGTGCTCTCCCACATGAGCCACAGCTCTACTCTGGTTTTCTGGTAGTTAACTGAAGCTAAGAGTCTCAGGGACTTTCTTTGCCAGGGCTGGCTTTGAATCTCAATCCTCAGATCTCAGCCTTCTGAGTACCTAGGATTATAGGCGTGAGCCACTGGCTCTCACATTATCACAGGGGACCATCCGCTTTTACATTTAGATTTCTGAATTCTAAGTGGAGGGGATGGACACGCAGGGGTCATTTGGGAAAGGACTGGCGTATTTTACTGTACCACAATCCTAATGGCCTAGACAGGACATGTATGTAAGGATGGGACCTTATTTTTGCAGGTGGGGAACATGAATGACCAGCTGAGGGATGAGGGGAGGGCAGCGATGGTAATAACACCAAGATCTGTGATGTGGATGGAGAATGTTACAATTACGTAGTGCCTCCAGATGCATTATCACTGACAATCACATGGGGCCATTAGAAGAAGAAAAGAAAAGAAAAAAAACCCATCACAACCCAGTACATATGCCACCCGTTCCTGCAGCCTCCACGCAACATATGCTGGTGGGTAATTCAAGAAAGCAGAAGATAAGCCCAGGCTTTCCCACAGTTCTCAGTCTGGCTGGGGAGATTAAAAACCCCCAGGCTCAAGGAGATGTTATAGGAGGAGACGATACGTTGCTAAACAGAACTTGAGTTTTCAGCCTTGGTCCGCCATTCCCACCTACCTCCAATTCTCTAAAGACCAGTCCACACTGTTTCCCAGCCTCGTGGAACCGGAAGACGGAGTCAACAATTCTGGGAAGTTGTATGGGGGAAGAGAGGAAGAGTAAGATTCTTCATTTTAAAATCTTTACCAGGTGTTATTTATGGATTGATTAGAGGGGAGGGGAAAAACAAATGAGTGACTTGGGTCATATTCGGATATGCGATGTGGGGCGGGGGAGGAGTCGTGTTTCCATTTTTGAGGGGAAAGGCACTTGCCAAAGAGAAATTTCCACCTGAGTTCCGTTTCTCCTTCCATTGTGTCATACAAAGCTGCGGACTGGAAACTAGATCTAAACAAAATAAGATCCCTGGCAGGGGTCACCGGGCAAGGGGAGGGGAGACAGCTAGGGTGACCCTGGATGACCTGCCTGCCTCCTGTCTACAGCCTCCTGAAAATCTTCCTTGAAAGTGTGGGCTTCAAGGAGGGACGAGCTTGGAACTGACAGAACACAGTCCAGGCCCTGAGCTGTCAGTTCCATGAGGAGGTTAGCTGTGCCTGAGTCTTCAGGTGGAGGGCACCCTCTCTCCCTCACTCTCTCCCTCCCTCTATGGCCTTCTGGCTTGCCTGCCCGGATTCTCAGGGCATCTACCTGGCCAGGACCAGGGGGCCTCCAGCCAATAAGCCAGTGAGGGAGTCGGTTGTCTGCCAACAGCCAGAGCTCGTTTGGAAATGGAGCCTGGCCGTGCAGAGCCAGGAGATGTTACAGATGCCAGAACGTGGACGGCAGCCAGCACGAGCCCGAGGGCAGATCAGCCAGCCCAGCCCAGAAGCGGACCATCGCCGCCACGCCATGGGTTCATGGGTGCTGTCGTGTTAGCCTGTCTCCACTCCCATGTCGTTTGCTTTTCAGCCGTGGATGCCTAACACAGTGCTACACACCTGTCTTCTTCCCTTCATGTTGCTCTTTCTCTCTCTCTCTCTCTCTCTCTCTCTCTCTCTCTCTCTCTCTCTCTCTCTCTCTCTCTCTCTCTCTCTCTCTCTCTCTCCCCCCCCCATCTCTTCTCCCTGGTGCTCTCCAAAGTCCACATCTAGGTTGCTTAGAAATGGGACACCACGTGCAGAGAGGCCAACATGGCAGCAGGTCAGAATGTAGACCATTCATGCAATGCTCCGGCAGGAAAAAAACTATGGAGGGCAGGGGGTGCTAATAACACCACAAGGTTCACTTTCAAAGGTGGAAAAAACATCACGTAGCTGGCAGGCTGCAAAGTCCCTTTTTACAAGGATCTAATGAGGAGAGAGAGGAGTCTGGAATCACCCCAACCCAGAAAACAGCCAAGCGCCAGAGCCAGGCGAGGGACTGATGAGAGCGTTACGCGGAGGAGGGAGGGGAGGAAGGAGGGAGGGATGGCTGAGGGCGGGTTCAGAGCACCAGAGGTGGGCATTTGATGGGGGAAGAGTTCAGGAGGCCAGGGGAGTGGGGCCAGGCTGCCCAGCATGGAGTTGGGAAGGTACAACCCACACACGACCAAGTCTCCGCGCAGGCGCCCTGACAGGGCGACAGTCGCTGTCTCTGTGTCTCTGTCCACTCCTCGGGTGAAGCCATTTCCTTAGACGAAAGGTGTTCTGTGCACATAAGCACATAAGTCCGAGCTGGACAGCGTGCTAGGAAATGACTCCATCCCTCCACGGACACGGGTGGGGCCACCTCACACATCTTCCAGTCAGGGGCACTGAACCCCGGTGCCTTTCTATCTGGAAAACTCACAAGTAAGCGATCTTACTGGAGACCATGCCATTTTAATAAAGGTACTGCAAGGCTGGTCCTGACCTCACTTGTCTGGAAGGATGGGTATGAGAGCGAGAGGGGGGTGGCAGGGGGATGGGGAGGGAGGGACTGCGTTCTGATAGCAGGGGTAAGGCTGGTGCAGTACAGCCTCTTAGAATTCCTGCTTTCCTCTACATGCGCCTCTAGACCTCAGCACCTTCCAGGGCTGCATGCACCACCCGAAATAGACCCCTCCTCGCCTGCAGACCTGTTCCTCCACGGCTCAGGTGTGGCAATTCCGGCCTCCTCCTAGAAGCCTCCCCTGATTCTCCTGTGATCATCCTGCCTACCTCCATCTCCTCCTCCTCCTCATTGCTGACAGTCCTCCCCACCCACCCCCACCCCCATATCCATAATCTAAGATGTCACAGGAGAGCCGTGCGCCCCGGGGTTCTCACTGCAGCCCAGCTCACCCTCCCCACAGACAGGGCTCACTAGAGAGGCTAATTACCCCGACACAGGAAAAAGACACTGAGGGTGATTTTTTTTTCCCTTCTCAGCTGTGAATTAACTAAAAAGGTCAACACTCCCCCCACCCCGCAAAAAAAAAGTGATTTTTTTTCTCCTCAAGGAACAGCGACATCAAAAGCTAATGAGATCTGAACCTTATCATTTTCCACTGAACTTTTCACTTGGGGTGGATGATATCAACAGGGAAAAGAGGCAGAGACAGAGAGAAAGAAACATGGAGGAAGAGAAGGACAGAATGGCCTGAGGTAGACATGAAGAGGTTCTCATACGAGGTCGCCTTTGATAGAAAGCTGAGCACAAGAATAGTTTTATTACGGGTGAGCCTGAAGACGGGGCACCCTTGCTAAAGATAAAGTTCATGTCGTTTTTTTTTAAAATCATATATGCAGTACCAATAAGGTACATCATACAATATTGACAATAAAGATCTCCTGAGATGCTGGGCACAGTAGCTCATTCCTGGAACCTTAACTATGCTGGATGGCTCAAGGACAGCCAGGGTCAAAACATCAGCAAGACCTTCATCTCAAAGCTGGACATGCTTATAACCCCAGCTACATGGGGAGGTCCGAGACTGGCCTCAGGTAAAAATATGAAACTCTCTATGAAAAATAACTCAAGTGAAACATGCTGGGAAAAGTGTTGGCTTAATTAAGTGTGAGGCTCTTGTTCAAAAACACACCCCAGGACTGCCAAAAATGAGTATCTCTTGAGGCTAACGAAGTCCCTTTCCCGCACTAGACACACATCAGCCTTTGAGCTAGCGGATACGTGGCTGAAACAATGCCAGCGCCTGCCTGGGGGCTCTGGTTACAGAAGTCCCACGAAAACATTCTGACACTGAGAGTCACAGTTTTTAATCTGTAAGGAAAGAAATTGACCTGCAGTGAGATGGCGAACGTTTGTTCTCAGAGCAGAACTCCAGGGGACGGTGAGAGCCGGAGGACCTGCAGAGGGGACGCTCTGGGAAGGGACACCACGGAACTCTCAGAGGAGACCCCAGCTGGCCTGACAAGGAATCGCAGTACATGGAGAGATGCTTCCTTTCCCCATCTGGTCACTGCCAAGTCTCTGTCATCTTTCACCACAATGGTTTTGACAGGCCCGGAGATTTATCTGTCATATTCATATTACAATATTAACTTTCCTTTATAAAGCACTAACAAAAATGCCAGACTATGGGGGAAAGCTAGTTAAAAATACAGATTCCCTACTTCCATCCTTATATACTTACTTAATAGGTCTGGGGCCAGAGCCCAGAAATCTATATCTTTAATAAAATCCCTAAGTGATTCTGATGAGGGTGGCCACAGGACCAAACCCAGAGAACAACGTCTTAACTCCTTTTCTTTATGACCCTAATAGAGTTTCCTGTGCCAGCCACATGGAACAGAGGAGGGGCCGTGAAATCACTTTAACCTGATCTGAACAGCCTGCAAGAAAGAAACGCACAGTACAAAGAACTTTTTAGTTCTTTGCCAGAACTATGGTTATTGTGAGGCAAGAGTTGTTGGAGGTCAGGGCATTTTTTTTTACTTCTTCTTTTATTATTTTAATTCTTTTCTCTGACATCCAAGTCAGGGACCTATATTGGGTTGGAATTAATTAGTAGCTATGTTACTATGACTTTTCCCTTGATTAAAAATGCTGTCAAGATCTTAGACCCTCAGATAGGTGATGAGAGGCAGTGGGTCTTAGGTAGAACTATAAAGTTATGACAAAGCCAGGCCAATCAATGCCCACCTTACAGAAATAGTATGATTAAATAATGTATTTAAAATAAGTGACCTAAAGGAAGTCTCCATCCAAGTTCTGTTGAAGTGTCTTGATGTAATTCACCCTCTCCTCTTGTCTCTCTCTCTGTCTCTGTCTCTGTCTCTGTCTCCTTTCTATGATATATAATTGGTGTGACCGGCCATTTCCAGTCCATAAAACAGCAATTTCATGGCTTTACCAAGTGCATAGAATGCACTTGCTGTTATAATATCTACATGGCCACATTCCCACCAACAGAACTATCCACTCCCACAGCTCTAGTTAAGGCTGATTGCAGGTTTTATCTACACACTCACGCTTGGCCACGAGAGAGAACACTCCCGTGCCACTCCTCTGGAGAGTCTTGGGTTTTAGCGTAAACCCGTTCTGATTTGGGTAAGCGTCGTCATGTCTCCCGCTGTCAGGGCCAGTTCGGGTCTTGGTTCCACTCAGTTCCTTGGTGTCTGGTCTTGAAAGGTCACAGGACCATTGCTGCCGACCACCTAAGTCTGCACAGCTGTCAGATTGCCGGAAACTTCAATTCCTCCCAGTGACAACTTCCCGCCAAGGAGTCAATGCAGGGGGGGACAGAAGTGCCCCCCCCCGTGGAATGCAATTAGAAGTCACAGATCAAAGGTGGAGGCAGGATAAAGTGAGCTTGCCAAGGCCACCACGGAGAGCCGGGTTTTCTCACGGGAGCAGAGGCTGAAGATGAAAGGTGGACAGGCACTGCCGGTGTCTATTTTGGTGCTACCTTTCCTGTCAGCCGCGGGTCCTGGGTATGGAAGGCAGGTCCGCCCGTGTCACTCTCGCCTTTTGTTTCCTCGTGGACGCCCACTCCACGCCAACGTGCTGCTTGGTATTATCACAGCACCCCTAGGAGATTTGGGTCAGAACCTCTCCTACTGGTATGCTAATATCCCTAGATCCCCAGTTATGCCGCACTCCCCCTAGAAAGACACCACATGCTCCTTATAAAGTCACCCTGAGTCAGCTCCACACCCAACAACAACCCATGTCACCTGCTGGAAGAAATCCCCTGGCTGCATGGAACGCTGAAGTAGAAGGATCCCACTTCCTAAGATCAGGCCTCATGACAAGCACAAAAGTAATGCTAAATCATCATCATCATCATCATCATCACCACCATCACCGCCACCACCATCTCTCAGAAGATCAAGTCCTTCCCTAGCTACACAGAGCACCCCGCCTCCCCTAGGAGACGGGAAAGAATGGATACGTCTTCTGATTCTTTCCTTACATATGCTCTCTTTAATGCTGTCCCCACTAGCTTGGCATGCTGCTCAAGATTTCTCAAACTTGCAACGCTAGGTGGCTTTCTCTGGGAATCTGTATGGACCACATGTCCTCCAAGACTTGGGCTGGCTGTGAGAGTCTGCATTTTAGACAGGTGTGGGGTGAGGGACAAGCCGTGAGTCCAGGGACCCCACAGACCAGAGGCCCTGGGAGCCTCCGGAAGTGTCGTGACTGCCGTCTCTCTTGTGATCCGCAGTCTGACGCCTGCTCTGTCATTTCCTATTCTGTAATTGCTGGTTCTGACCTTATAAATCTTTCATCTCTCTTGCCTATGACAGCCAGCCCTGGAGTACTTAAACAGCGAGCCTCCTCCCCGTGGACCAAGGGCCTGGGACTCCCGAGACTCCTGGGCTGGTCACTGGCTGCCAGTCCTTCTGTCCCCAATCCAGTTGCAGACACTGCCTCACCCATGGAAGCTTGAAACCTTCACCCTGGCACGCCGCTCGCACAGTGAGCACATGCCAAATCCTGCCTTTCTAAGGACTGTCTATGACCGACCGAGGAGGTGAGCCTCTCATCTTCCTCCGGGCCACAACCTTCACTTGGTCCACGTCGTGGTCCATTGATTGATGGAGAAGGAGGTGGAAGAGGAGGGGAGAAGGGACTGGGGGATGCAGGGAGGCAGAGAGAGAGAGAGAGAGAGAGAGAGAGAGAGAGAGAGAGAGAGAGAGAGAGAGAGGGGGGGGGGGGGAGAGGGAGAGGGAAGGAGGGAGAGAGAATGCTGTAGCTGGTGTTTGGGAAATGGAAACAGCTATGAAATGCAATAATAGGTCATTACTGATGACTTTTGCCCAACTCTAGTTAAGCTGTCTTCCTTTCTCATTCTCTTCCCGTGACACGCCACTTGTAGCTTCTTCTTAGGTCTTAATTAGATGGGCAAAAAAAAGTGTCTATCTTTCCAAAGACAATAAACACCTTGCTCAGGCTTTCTGAAAAAAAAAAGGCCTGTGTCTGCTCTTGATTTATTCCTTCATTCATTGAATTAATTAACCCACTTGTACCCAATGGAAGCAGCGGTGGGGTTTAACTTTACCATCACATTGTTGCACATTGTGCTAGCTTTTCCATCGATACTGTCTAATTCAAACTTTTCCCACGCAATGCAAATGAGCCATATCATTAGCATAAGCAGTGACTCGCCAGAAAGGTAAATGCACTCAAAATAAAAATCAAATAATGGATAGATAGCCCAGTTCACTTTCCACACTATGCCTCCAGAATGAGGCAACCATCAGCAGCTCTCTAGAAGAGAAATCCGCTCATCTTTCCTCAAATCCCTATGGACATCTCATTTTTCTTCCTTAGGCCAGGCCCAGGTCTTGAGCGGAGGCGTTGTGCTCAAGGCTAGTCTTCCACCACTTGAGCCGCAGCCCCACTTCCGGCTTGCTATGTATTTATTTAGACTTTGTCGCTCTGTCCGGCTCCAAACTGTGATCCTCCGGTCTCAGACTCCTGCACACCTGGGGTGACAGGCCTGAGCCACCAGCCTGGCCCATATGATCCCCTTTTACCCAGGTGACTTCCCTGCCATCCCCTCTCCCAAGCCTTTGGGCTGTCCCTCGGGCTGACAGCTCCAAGAGAACCACCAGATGGCCCATTCCATAAACAGATAGGATGAAGTAGCCTCCCTGATGCCGGGAGGTTATTTTAATAGCCAGGAAAGCTTCACAGAGGAAGAAGTTGACAAAACCCCATCCACAGACTGTAGCTGGCTTTGGCCCCTCTGAGAATGGGGGAGCTGACGGGCTCTACTTTACAGATGGCTGTGAGGAAATTCATGTTGGCACAGTCTCCGGCACTGCCCAGGCTGACGAAACAACAGACCTTGGTTCTACGCCATAGAAAGCGCAGGGCAGCCCGATCTGCCTCTCTTCCGGGCTCTGGTGGTGATACTTGAAGATCACCAGGGAGTCAGTCCAAGCAGGCATAGTAAGCTTTCTTTCCATGGACCATAGCCATTTGTCTCAGTCTCCTGATCTCAGGTGCCTTTGCCAGAGGATGTCCCCAAACACAGTCCTGCAGGTGTGTACAGGGGTGTCCTGGCAGAAGGACTGTCACCAGGCAGTTGGCAGAAGAACACAGTCCGTGAGGATCTTTGTAAAGCTCTTTTAAGATGCCTCTGGTGCGTCACAGAGTGTGTTTTGGAACAAGGAGACATGTGCCATCTGTCTAGGTGCACTCTTGTTGCTGGAAGACAGCGAGTATACACAAGCTTTACTGCGCTATGGACACATGCAAGTCCAATATTTGACAAAAGCGTGCATGCCAATTCAGAGTAATGACTTTCCCAGGCTAAGCGTTTACAGCTTAGCTGTGACACCAGGGCACAGGGATGTACTTTCTAAACATGTCACCAATTTGTTTCTACTTTCCCCAGACCATTTCTGTGTGTTCATAGCCCGCCTCAAAATTGCCCCCAAACTGGACCATAGCATTTGAGCATACATCCTCAAGCCAGGAATATTTAGGATAGTGATTATTTTTAGCCTCTGTATAATTAATTCAAGGTTAATTCAAACAGGAATGGTCAATCCAGGGTGCTAAGTTGGAGGTGATGATCAAGAATGGAAATAATACTGACTCAGATACAAAAATGAAAAAGATGAAGGTTTATAATGTTTGATGATGTAATGCCATGGTAAAAACTGCTAAGCACCTTAACTTGTTAAGTATGCAATGCCAGGGGGTTGGAGGCATGACTCAGGTGATATGGTATCAGGTGAGGTGTATAAAGTGTTAGATACCAAGTTCAAGCCACAGTAAGGTAAAACCAGTGCAGAATCATGAGGGTGTGGTAGTGTCTGCTGCAATCCCAGTCCCTGCTGTTCTACAAAGGTAACAAGCTAGGTAGATTTTAAAACAATGACAAGAGGGTCCTATTTTTTTACAAAGATTTTGTGCATAAATGCCTATGCATTTAGGGATGATTGTCCACATTAAGTTTACATAATACAGATACATATCCTATATTTAAATATTCTATATGCATAATGATATGATGAATGGGTTACATATGAATATAGATGCATGATTCTAGGAAAGGCATAAAATCAAAAAGTCATATAAATGGGGATATGTGATGTTTCATTATAGCATCTTCTAATCAGCATTTCTTAATGAAAGACTCATCACATATGTGTGCAATCAAAGACCCAACAACCGATTCACAAAAATAAAATGAGCCAATAACTCTTTCTCCTGGGAAAGTTGAAGCAACCAACATTAAGTTGAGATGTGGACAGAACATTCTCACAGGGACAAGCGTGACAGTTTTCAGGCCTGTACACCCACATCTGTAATCACAGCACTTGGGAGGCTAAGGCAGTGTCTCAACAAAACAAAGGAAGGGGAAGAGGAAGAGGAAGAGGAGGAGGAAGAGGAGAAAGAAGAAAAAGAAGAGGAGGAAGAGGAAGAGGAGGAAGAGAAGGAAGAGGAAGAAGGAAGAGGAGGAGGAGGAGGAGAAGAGAAGGGACACAAAGACAGAAAAGTCTAGCTGCGCTCACCCAGTAAACCTAGCCTCTCAAGAGGCTGAGATCTGAGAATCTCAGTTCAAAGCCGACCAGGGCAGAAAGTCTGTGACTGATTTCTAATTAACCAGCGAAAAGTCAGAGGAAGTTGTATTGCTCTCAATCTTTCTTCCTCTCTGTTCCTTTTCCATCTTTACGGGGAAACCTGTACTCCCTCCGGGTTGACAAAAGCAAAGGACATCACCACCAAGAAAGCCCAGGTTTTCACTTTGCTGTAAACTGTTCGGTGGAGTTACACCTTAGGCTTCTTCCTCCTGTAGTCTCACCATGTGCGTGGATGTATTAAGTTATTCTGCCCCACTGTACTTTCCATCTCGCTTCCACCCATGAGAGAGAGCCTGCTCCTTGGGTTTCTTCAAACCCGATCTGCTCCAGGCCCATCCATTTCTCTGGGTACGGTTTTAAGGGCAGAAATTGGGGGTTTGCTGGGAAAAGAAGAACCAGGGTGAACAACCAGACATTGCCCAGTGGCTCAGGCCGACTCCGCACTTCCCTGCCTCACTCAGCCTCCCTATGCCTCAGTGTCCCCAGCAGCCGACAATTTGAAAAAAGATTAAATTATTAAAATTGAAAAAGAATCCCTCTATGGGGGTCTGAGACCTGTCACCCAGTTAGTGCCTGACAACAATCTCTTTCTCTTAAGAGGAAGATGGTTAACGTGGCCTCCTGCCTTACCGTTTCCTCTCAGTGGTTAGTCTCATGTATGCAAACCTAAGAGCACACACTATGCACTGATAAATTTGGTTTATTCTAAAGTCAAGGCCATGCCGAGGAAGCACATGACAAGCACATAAATCCCTGGTTATCCTGTCAGTGATGATCGCAAAGACCTATGGCATAAACTGCAGAAGATGACTTATAGGGGAGAGGGAGAAGGAGAGGGTGAGGGCAAGGGAGAGGGAGAGAGAAGGAAGGAGGGAGAGAGAGGGAGGGAGGGAGGGAGAGGGGGGAGGGAGGGGGAGAGAGAGATTCAGGATGGAGATGCTCGTATTAATTCAGTGCCTGGGCAAAGCCATCGAGGAAGTGGCTTCACCGGGGCCTGTATGTGGATGGATGCTGGCTGTGACAGCCCTGCCTCAGCCCATTTGCGGGCTTCCACAGAGGGCCCGAGGACTCTCGTTAGGACGCACGCATTGATTTGTTATAGTAACTGGCAGTGGAGGCTAAGGGTGAATGAGATTTCAAATGCCTGCGAAGCTAACGACCCAGTTTGGAAATCCATCTGACCGTCAGTACAATGGCCCCTTTCAGGACACTATTTTGTGGGAACGGAGAACATAAACACGTGACTTGCTTTCCAGGATGACAGACCGAATGGAAAACGCCCCTGAAATGGTGCTGTTACTCCATCCTGCTGTTAGCTGATCTGGGTGAGAGCAGAAACTGGAGGAGTCGTCTACCAAAATTGAGATGTCCGAATTGGAGGAAAAGATAATCCAATCAAAACGTACATCCCGCGCGGGGCACTGGTGGCTCACCACTGCGGTCCTAGCTCCTCTGGAGGCGGAGACCTGAAGATCACGGTTCAAAGCCAGCCTAGGCAGGACAGCCCATGGAGACTCTTATCTCCAACTAACCATCGAAAAGCCGGAAGTGGTGCTGTGGCTCAAGCAAGCATCCATGTGGCACAGAACAGCTAAGGGACAGTGCCCAGTGCCTGAGCTCAAGCCCCAGTACTGACATACTTTTTTTTTAAAGTGTAAGAATTTAAAATGTGCCTGCAACAAATGGGAGGTCCGTTGTGCCGAGGCTGCCCCGAGCGCCTGTGAGAGGCTCCTTCCTCAGAGATCTCCCGTCTTCTCCCATCAACAGTTAAGGGCGCTACAAAACCCGAATTGGTTCCGGGGGCTTTCCATCCACCCCAATTCTGCTCCGTGTGCACCATGCAGAGCAGTGACTAGCCAGTCCTGTTTGTCTTTCGCTGCCTGGCCCGCGTGGAACTGTCCACACACTCCCCTGATACCGTCAGAGTCCAGACATCCCAAAGCCACCACTGTCTCGCTCCCCTTTGTCATCTCGCATCATCTCCCCCAGCTGGCTATTTCCAGCCAGTACATTCTATCCGCTGAGCAGCTCTTCCAGTGCCCCTCATGGTGGCTGCTTCTTCCTTCTTCCTCCTCTGCTAGGCTTCCAGCCGTTCCGCTTGCCCCGGGCCGTCCAACACACAGCTGGTGAAGCAATTCTTGGTCCCATTCCTCTTCTCCTCCAGTCCTATAGATGCATTTCTTGTACTTATGACATGGATGCTATCTCCCTACAGCTCTTCCACGGTGTCTGAAAACTGAGTTATCTTATTGCATGACCACCAAGATTTTTCTCAGTGTAATTAGACTTCATCGGGAGGGAAAAGAAGAAAGGAAGGCATGTCGTCTTTCTCACTGTAGGCATTATTTTAATTTTGATCCATTCACACTTGCAATGGTCCTGGTGCACATATGATTCACGTTACATGAAAAGGAGATTTAAGAATTTAAATTTTTTATAAACTTTCTTGCAGTCAATTTTTTTTCTTTTTTAACCAAATACAGGATTTTCCATTTCTCCCTATTGAACTCCACCTTTGGTGTGTGTGTGTGTGTGTGTGTGTGTGTGTGTGTGTGTATCCCGGATTCCATTTTGCTAAAATCTTTTAAATTTTTATTCTTGTATTAAAGTAGCTGTATGAAGGGCCTGCCATTGAAGAAAGCAGTTCCTGAATGCAATACGTCTTCATTAATGCCGCCCCTTCATCATTCGCACGCATCCTTCCCAACCCCACTTCAACCCTTGATTTTTTTCCCTCTTATCATATAATACATTTTATTTTTTAAAAAGCTTTCATTATCTTTAAGTAGCTGTGCAAAGGAGCTGTTATTTAATCTAGCCTTTGATGAATACAATGCATCTTGATCAGCGCGCACTACATCTTCTGACTGCATTCCCCCTCACCATCACCTTTTCTTTAATTTTTTGACAAAAGAGAAATCTCACTACCCAAGGCCACGTTACTGCTTGTGCTAGCTTTGGGACCACTGAAAAATCTCATCAACATTTCACCACAACACTGCCCAATGGTCAGCAAATAGGAAAGCCGTAGGAATGGTCCCTGTCTCGATATTGTCACATGAGTGAGAGGTTGGGAGGGGATAAGAAGCTAACGAGTGTTTCACATATGACACGATAATAAGGGTTACATATATTTACATTGAAGCAGAAGGTACCATCATCAGCTTTTCTCCCTCTGATGACTACACTAAAGGTTAAGAAAGAAAATATAACTCGCCCCAAGTACAATCGATAAAGAGGCAGAGCTGGTGTTCAGAGGTGGGAAAGGCCGTGTGAATATTAATTACCTCCGCCTGTGCTCTGTGGTCTGTGCCATCCATTATGCAAGCTGACAATTATTTATTTCGTTAATCCTCAACGGCAGGGAATTGAGATTACTCCCACGTTTCGTCATTAACAAGTGACGGCGCCACGTGCACGAATCAGTGTGCATTTCTGGAATTAAGCGCCTGCGAGCCAAACTTCAGGGTCAAAGATCACAGAGTGCATTATTTGTTGGATATCACCTAATTGTGCTACTAAGGAAGGGGTGAGGCTGCTTTAGAATGCATCGTAAACATGTGTGGAAAGGTAGCAGCGAAATACTCCTCCACCCCCCTGTATAACTAATGTAAGCTGTTTCTAAAAAGAAAACAAGCAAAACTTACCCCCAAATATGAATGCCTTTGGAAACTGTATGGAAGATTCCTGGAGTACCTCCTCAGATTCTGCCACTGAGGAGAGTGTGTGTGTATTCACTGAAAACTCGTAAGCCAGATACACGTAGCACTTTGACTCATGGAAAGCAGGGGAGAGGAGCAATGTAGTTGTTTAGTCCTTCTCCGGGTCACTGCCTACTGCTGCCCAGAAATGGTCAGAGCTGAGCAGACTGCCCTGGATGCCCTGGTCAGTATCACAACCCCCTTCCCTGTCCTTCTCCATAGCCTGCCGAGAGTCCTTCTGTCACCTCCCCTGCCTGGCTATTTGCCTCTTTTGAGATAACACAACTTATGCGTGTGGTTTGTTTGATACCATTGACTATTTTGAAAAGGGAAGGTGTTTATTTTATTACTGTGACTTGGGTGAGGTTCTGTGACCAGGATTTCATCAGGGCTACAATAATTAAGATCTCCTTTTTAAAAATCATTCTTGTTTTATTTTTCCTCAAGCTAAGGATGGTTTTGAAGGGTGTGCATGCATGTGTGTGTTGGTTGGGATTTGACCTCAGAGCCTTGGGCACTGCCCCTTAGCTTTCTCACTTAAGTGCTGTACCATTTGAGGCGCAATTCCATTTCTGGCTTTTTGCTGGTTAGTTGGAAATAAGATTTTCAGAACTTTCCTGCCCTGGGCAGGCTTTGAACCGGAATCCTCAGATCTCCACCTCTTTAGTAGCTAGAATTACAGATGCAGTCTACTGTGCCTGGCAACTTTAAAGCATTTTTTCCATCTTTCTGGTTCTCTCATCCTCGAGGGAGACATGGTGAACCATACTGTATGGAAACACCTGAGATGTCCCTAAGGAGAACATTCTGGAGTCAGGAGCAGGATGAAGTACCCGAGGATGCTACTGAGCTTGGATGCAGCAGAACACAAACTCCAATACAGAATTCCATGGAGAGATTTCAAAATATGAAATGAGACAGAGGAGGATGAAAGGAAACTAAGATGAAAGAAAATGAATCCCCTGGCCTTGTTCTGCTGTCAATCATCTTCCATTTCACCAGATCTTATGTTTTTCACTTACACACACACACACATACACACGCAGAATTGTGGATAAATCCTATCCTACGAAGCCACATCTACCAAAGTCCTAAAGCATTCATTCCCTCTGTCTTCTCTTATAGCACCAGGATCTGCCCATACTCCTGTCTTTTATGGTTCTCACTGATTTAATCATTCGCCCCTCTAGTTGGACTATTAACTCAGAGAGATCAAGAAGTGGTCATATCTACTCCATGTCTTGCCCTTGGCACTTAGCATAAGGTAAAGATTAAAAATTATTTCTTAAATGAGGAATGAAAGAGAGAGAGAAGAGAAGAGAAGGGTACATATCTGGCTTAAGTGTTTTCAATGAATACAGACACACACACACACACACACACACATTCAAATGTGCACCTAACAAATGTACACTGACCGAGGGAACAATTAGAAATTTATATAAAGATATCTACTTTCAAACAGCAGGATCCCAAGTACTTTGAAGTATCTCTCTACTCATTTCAACGAATACTGGCACTGTATAAAGAACTACTGGTTAATTTTAAGAGCAGAAATCTATTGGAATGAGGACTCAGTGTTGAACAGCAGGGCGCTGGCCGGAGAGTTTCAGTGTCTGCCATTCCTATGTGGTCTTTCCTGACAGAGTCAGTAGATCACGCAGGCCTACACAGCTCGCAGGTGCAGCAAAAAAACCACTGAATCAAAAAATGTGGCTGGTGGTGAAATGAGAGGAAGGGAGCTAGGGAAGAAATGAGGAAGTCAGAGGGACAAAGGAATGGGCAACAAAGGACTGGGCACTAGATCTTTGTGTCACAACCTTCCTGGAAACAGAAAGGGGACCAAGCCATCAGAAAGCCATCTGGTTCCCTCCATCCACCCCCGGTTCTGTCATGAAGACGACAGACAAGATGGCGGAGATGCCATCTTTCCCAGGGGCAGATCAATGCCATGTGCTCTCTTCCTCTGTCATATTTCTCTTCTAATAAACTCTCCTATTACCTTGACTTAGCGTCAAGCCGTTCCCCAAGTATCCTCTTGCCAAACACAGCTTAACTGCCTGAAACTTTCCCGATAGCCTGTTTGGTGCCATGGTGGAGAAGATGGTGAGGGCTGATGTCTTTGTTTCGGCCTTGGATTCGCCGAATGGCTACACAAATAGGGAGGGTGGTTCTGAGTCCATTGTACTTTAAATGGACAGACGACATCCGCTGGGTAACTCTGACTAACTGAATTCAGCCTTTCTCAGTCCCTGTCTATGGAGAGCCTACCCTGAGAAACTCAATGCAGGCCCCAAGGACCACAGGTGGGGGCCAATCCTCTTTCCCAACCCCTCCCAGTTACAGGAAACCCTGACTTAAATTAGTGCTTTCTTTGGTCCACTCCTTAAGGGTATGCATCTCATTACATTTACATTGACCACATGGGGCGAATAAGATTTACAGAGATAAACCACCTTGTCTCCCTCTTGGTCCTTTGAAGCCAAATTATTTTTCAAGAATCAGAGGTCACTGGAGGCTTAGTGGATTATCCTCAGTGTCAGATCCCTTCCTCTTCCACTCTGGGTATTTAAAATTCAAGACTCCCAGGGTTTTGGTAATCCTAGGAAGGTCCCTGCTGGGAACCTTATTAGCATCTCTGCCTCTTGATTTTTAGTTAAATCCTTTTAATATTCTATTACACTGCTGAGAGACATGATAAAGCCAAGGGCTGGGGAATGAGGGTGATGCATTTCAAGACAGAATCGAGCTTGCAGTAAGTGAATAAACTTCTCAGGATGTGCTTGGAGATCACAGGAACAGAGACAGAATAGACCAGGCTGGAGCCCGGTGGGGGAGCGCTTGCCCAGCACATGCAAGGATCCCCTAGCCCTGAGCTGGGCGGCGAGGTCGCCCTGCAAAGAGCAAGACGAACTCTTGTAGGATCAGAGGGATAAAGCAAACTGGCACAAACAGCTCCAACAGTCCTCACGCCAAAAGGACCTGTCTGCTTTGGGATTTCCTATTTGTATCTTTCATGATCAGGATTGATTGAGAGGTAGTATATGCAACAACTGCTTTGTTGATTGGTATTGTCTTGGTAGAACTATGGAGGGAAGGAGGGAAGGAAGGAAGGAAGGAAGGAAGGAAGGAAGGAAGGAAGGAAGGAAGGAAGGAAGGAAGGAAGGAAGGGAGGGAGGGAGGGAGGGAGGGAGGGAGGGAGGGAGGGAAGGTTAATTTCATCTTCAGTGACCCAGAGACTGGATCGAAACATCTAACATGTGGACAGATGGAGATTGTTCTGTCCAATAAGCAATTGTTATCAGACCGTGGCCATGAGAGATTCTACACCTGCAGCAGCATTACCAGACTCTGGGAAAGAGCTCATTAAGTGCTCTCAAATCATGTAATCATGTCTGCAGTGACAGAGCTGAGAGGTCTCCGTGGTGATTTCCACATCTTCCCCGCTAACTCGTGTCCTGTGTACCACAGTGACTTAACTGTCTCCCTTTCTGAATGGCTTCTCATCACATCTGGACCCTGGCCTCCCGTGATGGACACAGACAGAAGACGATTGCCCGGCCACCTGGAAATGGCTGTTCACGCTTTAGCTCTCTGACATACTCAACACACATGAATTCAGTGCCCGGCTGTCCCTGGGCTCTTTTGCTCAAGGCTAGTGCTCTGCCACTTTGAGCCACATTACCAGTTTTTGAGGAGTCAATTGGAGATAAGAGTCTCACAGGGACGTTTCTTCCTCGGGTGGTTTCGAACGGTGATCCTTGGATCTCAGTCTTCTAAGTAGCTAGGATGAGAGGCATGAGCTACAACTCCACGCCTGCTTTATTTATTCTTTTCCTTTTGAGTCGTTTATTGGAGATGAGAGGCTCCTGGACTTTCCTGCTAGGCTGGCTTCAAACCACAATCCTGGGATCTCAGCCTCCCTGGGTAGCTAGGATGATAGGCGTGAGGCACCAAGGCCCAGCTGCAGCCTGTATTTTTTAATACCTAGTCTATAATAGAGTAAGCACTGGGTACTTAAAAACAGGCCCAAGGATGGTAAAGGCTTTAGCATTCTCATAAAGACTTGGAGTTTCTCTAGACATGATGATGACGTTTGGATGGATTATGGGAAGTGCCAGGACTGGACAGATCCCCCTGTGGGTATGGGAAAGGATGGGTCAATTCAAGGGTGCGTCCAAGTGCCTGCTAGCAGGGAAGAGAGCGGAATGGCACGGGATCCCTCTTCCATCTTCCGTTCTGACTAAGACTGTTCTACCAGCGGTTAGTCTTGCTCACAGCCAGTAGGGCGGGAGGACTCTGGTATGATCCTGTCACTAGCAACCCAGGGGAGCGTTCCAGGCCCATCTCAGCGCAAACTCGTCGTGTACTTGACCCCAGATCACAAATGCTCACTGCACGGACTGGATGCCTCCAAGAGACGACCCCCTGAGACCACATCCTTCCATCTGGCTTTCCTCGCCATAGCCCCAATAGCTCTGCGCCCCAAGTCCTGAGCAGGTAAAGTGAGTCTTGGTGGGTGGGGCTTGCACACTCCATACAAATTATTCATGAAGTGTAGGACTAGCAACGAGAGATTGTATCCCAAATAAATAAAAATCACCAAGATTCTTTTAAAAAATTAATTCCACCAGCTACAGACTAGAAAAGAGAACAGGAAAGACATCACATTAATAATAATTATTGGAAGGCAATAGCTTATGTTCTCTGATACAGGTCCAACACAAATGTCACTGTAAGAGGCGATATTTCATCTCACTACTAACAAATCAGGCACTTGGTGTGCTGAGGGAGAAATGATTGGAACAACTTTAAAGCCATGTTAACCAGAGAAACTGCAAAATTATTTATATTCTTATGAAGGAAGGAAGGGATGCTCCCCTTGGGTGTATTTAAGAATTCCCCATCTTTTGGATAAATGGTAATGCTAAACAACAGCAAAAAAAAAAAAGGAAAGATGACCTTACAATAATAATCTCAAGGCCCAAATGGGTCTCGGCTTGCCAATGTACCAAAATCATTTTCAATATGTGAAGGATGGAAATTTCTAGACTGATTTAAAGCTCCTAGGCTATGATATACCTGAAACAACATCAAAATAAAATAAAATAAAACCATCCAAAGTCCTCCAACAATGGATCAGCTTTCTTCCCATAGGGTGGGCTCTCTCGTATGTAAAATTATTCACCAACCTTTAGTGGGCTGTCTGCAGTTCAGCTCAGCTACCCCGTGGGGTTGAAGACAGGAAGATAAAGGGGAAGAAAAATCAATCCATTCAGAGAGGTGTTTCATATACTGAATGGGATTGTTAAACCAAACACTGGTCTGGCATGGTCAGGGCTTTCTGTAGCCAGTCCTCCTCTCCAGTTTTCCTTCTATAGACTTCACGCAAGAGCCATATGGAAAACTTCACAGAATAAATGCAATGTCAGTGCCTTGAAGCCACCCCCCTGGGTGGGCCCCTTCCGTTCTGTGTCATCTCTAATAGCCATTATGTATATAACAACTGGAAGACAGCGTCTTGGTAAGGGCCTGACCTAAGAGCCATTTACTTTTCAAACAGCTCCAAAGGACTTTTCAGCATCCTGTTGATTTATCACGCGAGTGGTGCTGAATTCTTAGGAGCCTGGAAGCTGTTGTTCTGAATCGGCACTTGGTGAAACAGAGTCAGTGAAAGCCACCAGACGGACCCATCTGTGCAGGGCTGCACTGACTGTCGCAGGAACAAATGCCAGGGCCCTTGCCGTGAGGAGGGGAAAGGCAAGAGAGGCGCCGCCTACACCACCAGGCTTTGGGAGCAAACATGCTTGTTTTCCATTTCTGATCTCATAGACTCTGAACACCCACAGAGCCAACAGATTCTCCACGAAATAAGTTCCAAGAGCATTCCGACGTGCCCTGGCAGGAATCTTGTGTGATAAACAAGAGAGAAATCAACAGGAAGAGTTGCATCTGTCATGTAAGGTACCAGTGACACCCTGCCCCTGAGCACAACTGGTCCACACTGACCACGGAACCCGGGATTAATCTGCTCTCATTACCTACTCACCTGGTAATGAAGTAATTCGTCTCTAAAGCCACCATCGAGATTGGCTGACTGCGCGGATTCACCAGCAGTCGAATCTCTCAGTGTCAACACGTCTTGGACCAGGTGGGAACTTAACATCAGCTTCATCCCCTGCCCCTCGAGGAATTACCCTGAGAGTGCATAGATCTCTGCATGACCAAGACGCTACCTGGCGGCTCTGGGGGGTTGGAGAGGGGGGCGGGCGGTGAATTCAACTCACCCAGGAAGAGTCTGTCAGCTTGCCTGAGACATTTAAAAAGAGTCTATTTAGCCTGGCACTGTCACAACGTCCCTTATTTATGTTTCTCAATGGGAGGGGAGCGGGAAAGAGCAGCCAGAGGAGCCTGTTCCAGCAGCCAGCCAGCTGCTCCTGCAGTTAATATAGCTGTAGCGAGAATGTGATTTACACCAGAGCACTTCCCTTGACACGGGCGCATCAAGTCCCACACTCACTGGTTCTGGGAGATCCACACACCACATGCACACACACCTGCATGTTCTGGTGATGACCAGAGCTCTGGATACCACCCAGAGTATCGGGTTCCGATTGGCACACGGAAGACAAATCCAGTATAGGAATGTTTTTGACAGCCTCTAGAGACAACTTCAGCCCTTGATGCTACACAGGAGACTGATGGATTTGCTGAACAATATCGCCCCCCCCTGCCCTGCTCCTCACCACCCCCAGACTTGCATGTAATAGAGCCAGGAGAGCCTCTGTACAAGTCGGGAGTGGAGATCAGAGAGTGGCTTCAGGCAGAGAGGACGCCGGAGAGGACAGCTGATGGCGGAATCACATTGGTAAGCATGCACACAGGGCTTTCAGAATCAACAGACACGACCTGGCTAGTGACGCAATCATAGAACCAGACTAATAAAAATAAACAAATAAATAAAAAGCAGGGCCAGATTTAACTCAGGCCCTTCTTCTTCTTCTTCTTCCTGCAGGTGAGCAAAAATACTGCCCGCTGTTTCTTTCTGTGCACAGCTGAGGGGTGGAAAGCCTGGGAGAGCCACCTACCTGGTAGGGGCCCTGGCTGCAGCCGCAGTAGCTGGTCTCCATGGTGTAGCTTCTGCATGTGCCCATCTCCCGCCAGACCACCACCCTGGCTGTGGAGGCTCGGGATTTCTCCACGGAGAAAGTGCAGCTGCTCATGGTAAAGGCCGGTGCCAGCTTATCGAGAATTTTAGGAAGAGTCTGCAAGAACGAATGATAAAGAGACCACGTGAGGACGAGTCCCGGGCCGTTAGGGACGTTCATGACCCAAACTGCGTTTCCACCTGCATTGTGCATGTGCAAAGAGTTCTGAACTTCCCTTTCTCTTCTTCCCGTGGGGGAAGACACTGAAGCCATGGCTTGGGTCCCACAAGTGCAGAACAACTCCAGTAGGAGGTCCTAAGGCCTAGCACCACCATCTTCCACGCCTCTCTTCTGCTCCCTGTGCACTGTGACCCAAGTCACACATTAAACCCCCGCCCCACCCCACACCGCTAGCTTGGGCCCACCCAAAGCCCAGGATGTCACGGAGCTGAAATCTCATGGAATGACTGCAATAGTAAGGCCTCAAGACTGCAGGGACCACCCATTTCTTGTTTCCTATAAGCAGATAATTGCCAAAAAAATACTTTAAAAAAAAGTCTCTTCTTCTAAGCCATAAATCAGAGGCTGAATCAACTATAAAACTCCAGCCTCCCTGGATTCATATATCTCACCTTCTCTTGGAATTAAAGGGCCTTATTTATAACCACTTCATCTCCATTTCGAAGGCATCTGTAAGTACTGCCAGTCTAAATGACACAGGCAGGACCCCCAGCCTCTCCAGCACCCCAAGAGAGCAATGATTCAGAACTGTGGCCCAAGGTCCTGAGCTCAGCAAGAGGAAGAAGCTTCGGCAGTTTCAGAACTTGGTTGACGTGAACAAGAGAAGGGCTTGAGTCTGATCAACTCCTCACTGAGTATCACACACGATAAAGTTATGTGCATTTCAAACGAGGTTGAGCACTGCTGCAGGGGCTCCCAGCTACTCGGGAGGCTGGGATCTAGGATTGCAGTTCAAAGCCAGCCCAGGCAGGGGAGTCTGTGAAACTCTCATGTCCAGGAAACTATCAAGAGAAAAAGCCAGAAGCGGAGCTGTGACTCAAATGAATGCTCGGAGACAGCATGCCCAAGCCCTGGAAGATGGGCACCAAAAAGAGAAGGAGAGGAGTTGAGGAGGAGAGGAGGAGAGAAGGGGAGCAGGGGAGGAGGGGAGGAGGGGAGGAGGAGAGGAGGGGAGGAGGGGAGGGAGGGGAGGGAGGAAAAGAAAAGTCAGAATTTGAGACTTTGGTTGAAATATCAATGACAGAGGTATCCAACCATTTGACAAGAATTCGAATGTGTGACTATTACTCTACACCATAAACACTGCCAGTTCACTTTGGTGTCATTCCAAGTATTTTCTCATTGCTTCTGAAATTTCTCCTCTGGTTCATGGCTTTATGTAGAAGTCCATCTAATCTCCGTGTGTTGGGGAAATGTACAGCTATCTTTCTGTTGCCTTCTGACAAAATTCTCTTGAGTCGAATGGCTGGTTTCTTTTCTATGATTATTCTTTTACATTGCAGCTGTATTTTATGGGCCACAATAGGGTCTACGGAGGTGACAGCTTTGTATGAGTTGAGGACAGCCATGTCTTCTGTTGTTGTTGGACGGAGTTGTCTACAGCTGTCAGTTTCCTTCAGCAATTGAATCAACTGAAGATGATTGACAGTGCTGTTCAGTTCAGATATGTACTTACTGATTTTCTGCCTGCTAGCTCTACTCATTAATAGAGGCGCTATGCCGCCTCCAGCTATAATGTGCATTTATCTGTTCCCCTTTTGGCTATGTTGATCCAATTAGATACACACATGCTAATGTCTTCTTAAGAACGCAGTTCTTTATACTTGATAGCTTTCCTCACATTGATGCCTGCCCTGTATGAAATTAATATAACTATTCCTACGCAAATTTCTTTTGCTTACCTGACATTGACTTTCCATCTATAGATGTCTCTGATTTAAGACAACATTCTTGAGGACAAACATGTAGTTTGGTGGTTGGGTTTTTACTCTGATTTTTGTTGTTGTTGCTGTTTTTCTTTGGTTGGCCATGGGGCTTGAACACAGGGCCTAGGCACTGTCCCTGAGCTCTTTCAGTCAAGGCTACTGTTCTACCACTTTGAGCCACAGCATCCCTTCTGATTTTCTGGTGGTTCATTGGAGACAGGTCTCATGGACTTTCCTGTCCAGGCTGGTTGTGAGCCTTGATCCACAGATCTCAGCTTCCTGTGTAGCTACGGTTATAGATGTGAGGTACCAGCACCTGGCTGGCTCTGACTGCTTTTGACAGGTTGTTTTTTAGCCTTGTCATTCAAAGTCATTGTTGACATCTTTGGCCTGATATTTACTGTCTCTCTGCCTCCCTTCTTTTTCTCTAGCTTTTATCTTCCACTCTTCTTCTGCCTTTTCTGTTTGCAATTGAGCATTTTTATAGGGCTCCATTTTCTCTCCTCTCTCAGTATACTAGGTCTTTTGTCTTTATTTTTCTCACTTTTTTTTAATGGTTTCTCTGTAATTCACAATATACATGCACAACTGATCCAAGCCCAATTTCAAATGATTTAATAAATATACCACCACTGATGTGAATACCTTTTAGTTACAAAGTAATCTTAATAACTATCCATGTCTAGTGGGCATTTGAGTAACCCCAGCATCTGGGAGGTGGGGATAGGGAGGCAGGTAGTTCAAGGCCAGGCTGGGCCATGTAACATCACTACTGTCACCTATCTCGCTTGTCAGTAAACATGAACAAGGGAACCCTGTCAAATTGGATCAGCGCTAGGGCATTTTGAATGAAGTGACTTCCATTAAATCTATCAAAAATAAAATAGCAGTAGCTTATATTTTACTGTCACTTGGTTTTCCTCCAGCACTTTCCACATTTCTCGCCTATATTGTTTTCCTTCTCTCTGAACGTCTTCTTTCAAAACTTCTTTCAAGGCAAGTCCACAGGAAATACATTTCTCCCATTCTCCTTTACCCAAGAAAGTGTTTTTTTCTACCTCCACTTCCAGAGTGTAACTTCACAGGGTGAAAGAGTCTAGGCTGGGGGAGCGTTTGTCTCAGTGCTGAACATTTTACTCCCTTCTCTTCTTTTATTTTTGCCATTTTTTTCTTGAGAGGCCAAATGTAATCTCATCCTTCTGCTTCCCTATGGGATGATAGCTCTTTGTCCCTCTGGCTCCTTGCAGTAGATGTATTTTAATTTTTAATTGCTTGAAAATAACATTCCTTGGCATATGGTGAGGTGGAGTGGGACGGAGGCAGAAAGGCAGCAAGTTCAAGGCCAGCCTCAGCCTGGAAGGTAAACACAGATGTACTGTAGATGCATGGCTGTCAACTGGCATTATTGTAACCTCAAGGAACGTTACTTTGGCGTGCTATTGTCTGGGCTTGCTTGAGCTGTGGTTTGGTGTCTTGACATGAAGTGAAGCTGTTCTTCACCAGCTAACATATTCTCAGAGAGATGAGTAGGCAGTCAAAGTCACTGCCTGCATCTTGGGGGTCTTGATTAAACAGGACCCTCTGCTGGAGCTGGCAGACAGGGCATCGATAAAGGCAAAACTGGTTATTCCCTGCCCATCGCCACCGTAATCACAATCCGCTAAAGTAACAGACTCCCAAACTGTAGCATGCACTGTGCACTGTCATCTCATTCCTCTTTGAGTTTTGTGGGGCCTCCTAAGCTGGTGGCTTAGACGCCTAGATTGCTCTCTGCTTCTGTGACCCTGTGCCTTCAGGGTGGGCAGTCTGGAACCTGAGGGCGCTTTCCCTACAAGCAGGAGCTCCCGGAAACTCCTGGGAAGGGCGAGTGTCTCAGGACACCATTGGCTGCCACAGGAAGGCCCAACTTGCTGCTGCTGGTATGAGGTGGCTGCCCTTGGATGAAGAGCTATGTATAGGCGACCACATTTTTAAAATAAAGTTAGATCTGCACCTTGAGTCTGATCTCTGGAGTCTGTGTTCCCAGGATTATTAGTGGCCTCTGTCACCACTGCACTCCCCTCCCAAACGTCCGAGAAGGACCCCGACGACAGAAGAGTTTTATATAACTAGTTCCATATGAGAGAGAATGACAGTATTCTAGATTGGAGTTGGTGTGTGTGTGGGTTTATGAATAGGAAGCAGATGAACTCTACATCTCAGAAAGAACATTACTGTCCCTTACACATAGAAAGGGACCTAAATGAGATGTAGCATGTCTCAGGTATAAGAGACCTATGTATTCATACATATATCATAATATTATAAGCATGTCCTTCAACAAACATCTTACTTCTCGGGCTCTTCCTTCTTTTCTAAATGCAGGCTATAGAATTTGAAGATACCACTATAATCTAGAACTTTCCTAGACACAAAGTACCAGCTGTCATGTTATAGGGATTAAAGACAGGCAGAGCAGAGCCCAGCAAACCAGAAAGGAGACAAGTCCACCTCCCCTGGACACTTGTTGCATGACTGCTGGTGGATTGCCCGGTCTTCCTGAGTCTGGGGTCCTTGATCTCTGAAACGGGAAAAATACTATTTCCTTGTCATGGCTGTTCTATCCTTATTTGCATAGAGCTCATTTGCATGTGATTTATTTAAATATCACCTTAGGAAAAGTGTCCAATTACATCTTCTGCTCAATTTGCTTTTTCCTTCTTTCTCTGTAATTTCTGTTTATTTTGTTTAAATAGGCTTGTTGAGGCAGAGAATGTACTTCAGTGGTACAGTCTTGTCTAGCGTGGATGAAACCCTAGCTTGACACCACAATTTAAAAATAAAGTTTGTCTCCTTGGCTTGCAAAAAAAATCCTCATATATTCTAGACACAGCAGCCTTTCATCACATGGATGATTTTTGAACATTTTTCTCATTTTCCATTTTGAAGAGCAGAACACTTTAAATTTGAGTTAAGTCCAATTTCTCTACTCTCTCCTTTATAATTAATTCTTCAAGGGTAAGCTATACCTTGAAAACAATGAAGTCTGGAGAAACCAACTCTGTAAATTCAGGTTAAAAAACTTGGTACTATAGTTTTTTATTCTGTAACATTGAAGGCTTCTGCTAAATGCCGTTTGGAAATGCTAGCACTTCCCTGGATTAAATAAATCTCTCTTCTTGCTCCTCACTGTAATGGGGCTGTGTAGCTTGTTGGCTCTGTTTGCGTGGCAGGACAGGGTAGCCAGAGATTCAGCCCTGAATGCTTCCATTCTCTCTGCTTGATTTATCTGTGGGTCTAGAGGACATTCAGAGTCGTGGCCAGTTCTCAAATACCTTTAGATTTTTTTTGGGTCTTCTAGTGGGTCTAGTTTATACAAAGATATACATTTTCTCATAATTCTGGGATTAGAGATGGATTGTCTTAGTCCTATTACTTTCTTATTTTGAAAATACTCTCTGCAAATGTGTATGAGAGAGTGTGTATGCACTCATACCCACCCTTGCATTGAGAAAGCTGCTTTTTTTGCTCCCCAACCCAGGACAGGGTCTCCCTGTCTCTGTTTCATGAATACACTACCAATGTCTTGATAACTATAGAATTTTGGAGTCAGAAGCTGCTGAGATAGAGAAAGCCACAAACTCTTTGCTATTCTTCCATGATGATCGAGCAAAATAAATGGTTTTTGAGTTACCTGTGGTCAACTTCCAGAGTCCTAAAATGATGACTTGACAATTTTTTGTACATGTGTCATCGACCTATTTTGACCAACATAACCATCAGTCTTTCCCAAAACGTTGATTAATAACACTGAATAAATGTGTAGGGTCTGTGTGAAATATAATACAGCATGTAATTACTCTATTGACATTAACCTGAAGGATTGGAAAGTCTCTGGTAAGGTGAACAATGCATACAGATAAAGACAAGTGGAGGAAAAAACAGTATCAGGGAACCTATTAAGTCTTCTAAGCTTTATAGTTCACTGGATTTTTGCCTTTTTGAACATTATCATTAATCTAGGAGATGAAACTATTTTATACCCAGTAAACCAACAGGCTCACAGCAGCAGTTGAGAAGAGGCAATTGCCACAGTCATTTTCTGTCTTCTTTAACTGTGTGACAAAGGCCATTTGATACTTGAGTACTGTAATATCAAAACACGGCCTGCTCTGCGTCTTTCTGCAGCTTGATAGCTTATTTTCCTCATCCTGAGATGGAAGAGCCTTCTTCTCTTCACTCCTGCCTTAATTCCTATTTGTCTCAGTAGGAACAACAAAATTCTGACCACTGAACCCCCCCACCATGTATTTATACATTTGTGTTTTCCCATTATTTACATTGTCAGAGATAGTATGTATGTATGTATGTATGTATGTATGTATTATCTATCTATCTATCTATCTATCTATCTATCTATCTATCTATCGTCAAAAGTAATCAGACAGGGCCTGGGCACTCTCTCTTGGCTTTTATTGCTCAAGGCTAGTGCTCTGCCACTTACATCACAACTCTAGTCCTAGTTTTAGAGTATTTCTTGGGAGATGAAGAGTCACAGAGTTTTCTGCCCAGAAGTGACTTTGAAGTTCGATCCTCAGATCTCAGTCCTTACAAATAGCTAGGGTGGCAGGTTAAAGTCACCAGCACTTCCCTCTAGAGTGTTTAATATCTTTGCAGTGGTTTTTTTCCCCTAAAAATTCAGTATTGAAGATATCAGAATTGTTTTAATGCCGATACTTTAATATCTTCATTTTGTAGATGACAAAAACGATGGTATAATGGAGATATCAAGATAGTGACTTAACCGCACATGGTTAACAACTATAAATCCAGGAATTAAAATCAAGCTTCCAGACCCCAGTGCCTTTAAAAAAAATCCAATCATATAGAAAAGAGAGACAAAGCAATGGGTGCAGCCCATCATTATTAAACACCACGCGAGGAGGCAGCACAAGCCATTATCCCGCTCATGTTACAGCTCTCCAGTAAAAATCACCAAATTCCTATTTAGAACATAAAAAAGTACTTAAAGAGCAGGCACGGGGTGCTAGGACTCTTCCTCAGAGATAAAGACTTGCATGGAAAGCCATGCAGTGCGCATGGGTCTCCAATAAGACCTGGGGTCTCTATCCCCCCTGGACTCACCCTGTAGCTGACATCTTCCAAGAGGCTGGAGGGCCCCACGGGGCAGCCCGCTTGCCATAAGGTCTCCTTCACGCTGCACCCATAAAGAAACACGTTCTTCCGTTGGGAGTGGCCGTGGAAGTCGCAGAAGACCTGCAGCAACAGAAAAGCAGACACATCCACATCAACCCCGCTCATGGCTTGAGTGTGTGCCATGAGGGGATGTTCTGTAGCCCACAGAAGCCACCGCCCAGGGCTCCTCGGGGAGAGGGTACAAAGATTTAGGGTGCTGAATGTGGAGAAGAGAAATGTCCTAGGGACTGGAAAGAGATCGGGTCAGAGCTGGGAGAGGAAGTGGCAACAAAGGCATTTAAAAATATAAATACCGGTGTTAAATAATGTAAAAAGTCAATAGGAAAGATCTATGTTAAAGCAATGGGTTAAGCATACAGAAAAGAGGAGTTGGTAAATCACTGTAATTCTCCTCCAGCTTCTAATGCAGTCAAACGCACTGGCTGCCCAGTGGAAGTTTATCCTTTGTTCTTGCTCTGGATCAGGTGCAACTTTGTCCTATATGACGGCAATCTAAGACCTCAGCTAAAGGAAAATCCCTAATTTTGGACATGCTATTTTTATAGGAGAGGGGGGAAATTAATCAGAGGTCTTCATTCATGTGCTGAGTACTACAGCTTTTGCTGAAGCGGAGCCAAGAATCTATCTGCCCACTCTTCACTCGTTGAAGAAAGGTCACCTTGTTAATGGCTCAGGGAGGTAAATTCCTTTTATGTGTTGGTTCTGCAAGAGGAAAAGAGGAAGGGGTGAAAGAATTGAACTCTTACACTAGACTCTGTGCTGTGCCCTCTAGAGGCAGAATGTGTTTCTTTACCCTGGGACTCTGAACAGAGCCAGGCAAAATCGTTGGATATGAAGAACAGACAAGGGCAAAAGAAAAGAAAAAAAAAGCCAGCCATTAAGGGAAAAAAACAAAAACCCCAAACTCTTGTTTCCATTCCCTGGAATTCATTTTGATAAACATTATTTTATAGGATCAGATGCACACATATTGTGCCTTTGTGTTCCTCTCCTAAGCATATCTTCCTTTAGTCTTACTGTGTGTGAATACCTAGACACCTGCATAATTTATCATGTCCCAGTGTATCATTTTTTATAGCATCTGATGTGTTTACTTGTAGGTTTAGAGGCATATTCTAGCTACCACAAATGAGGGAAACCAGGCCACCCGTATTTCTGAGTCTGGCTTACATCACTTAATATGACTTTTCCCCCACGTCTTCCGTTTCCTTATGAATGGTACAATATCATTCTTTCTGATGGATGAGTAGGGTTCCATTTGGAAAAGAAGTGGAGGGACAGAGGGTGAACCAACACAGCCATGGTCCCTGCTGGCCGTGACCCTGAACATGAACGCTATAATTTGTGGGTGGGGATGAGAGGGAAAAGCTGGGAGTGAGAAAAGAAGGGGTGACAGGGTTCAAAAGGAAACGTACTCTTTAGCTGGCTTATACAACTTACCTGTATGCCACTTTTATAATAACAAAATACGTGAAGGAAGAAAAAAAAAAGAATGGCCAGGTATAAGGAAGGCACTTGGATTTATTCTCCTGCCACCTCTAGAAGCTGGCGTAGGCTGGAAGATGGAGACTCACCACAAACTCAGCCGCCACTGACCTCATGATACCATGACTATCCGGCTCTAATCTACGTGCTCAGGCCAGAGGAACCACCCCATCCATCCAGAAATGCGCAACCCCAAATCGTCTCAAAGACGCGTCATTTGTGTGGGGATCATCTGTTACCAGCCAGAGGTAACCGCTACGTCGATCTGCCTGTTTCACCTCTATGACTTTCTCTGTTCTGCACACAGGGAGCACAGACCTCTCTCTCCTCCATTATCCCAACCATCCTCCTCCAGGCAAAGGTCTTGGCAGCGTTTTTCTGTATTTTCTGTGTGCTTTCTCCCTATCCCTGGTTGGAAAGGAATGATCTTTTGCTGCAGTTATCCAGGACAGACCACCCCCACTGGACTCGAGGATCCAGGATTGCTGCTCCATAGTCGTGGTTGAAAGGGGGGGCAGATGGAGCAGTCACTTGTCCTACAGTTCTGAAGTGGCAGCAGCTGGACCCGGCCTCCTAATGGCTGAGGCCAGTGGGTAAAGTATGCCCAAGTTCTTCCCCTCCTCCCATCCCCTTAGAAGCTCTCCAGGGTCGATCCCTTCTACCCACTGAAGAGCTTCACTGTCTTGGGGAAAGTTTATTCCCCTTCCTCTTCTTGGCCACATATAAAGCATCAGTGGAGAATATAAGGGACTTGGGAACCAAGAATCTATTTTTTCCCACTCCTGATGTGGAAACACGGGACAAGCAAGAGTCACGGTCTCTTGAATCAACATACTGGGAAGGTATAAAAATGCACGATGGTTTTAAAAAAAAGAGTGGGTTTTTCTTTTTTACTCTTATTTACGAATTTAGATGAATTCAGCTGGAGAAAATAGCTGTTATTATCATTCTCCACCCCCCACCCCCAGGGATGTTGAGGCTGAGATACTTGACAAATGACAGCCCTGTTCACCTGTGAGAAAGAACACGGATAAGCCTTAGGAGATCTCGTGGGCTCTGAGGATTCAGAATGAAGGGGATGGAGACATTGTTCCTCTCACTGTTCAGATGACATCCCCCAAAATAAATGCCTGCTAATTATCAGAAACATGTGTTCCTCCAAATTGCAGGGGGCAATTACAAGACAAATGATCAAGTTATTTCAGTGGAGGAAGCTTTTCTTTTCTCTTTTTCTAATGGAAGATTGTATGCTGATATTTTCTTCTAGTAAAATTCTAGGCTAGGGTAAAAATCAGTGATCCCCAGTTTAGGTAGTGTGAATCCACAGGTTTAATGAACAAATAGGCCCATCGTGCACATTTGTCAATTGTCAATCGGTCTGTAACCTATCTCCTGGATACCTGCTATGTGGCATAAGAAATAAACATTTTAATGTAACAGAGTATCTCCCTTCATAGGGAGATAATCACAGTAGTTCATTATAGACTTAAACACCCCTGACTACTATAAAATATATCATACAACTGGGCCAAAAGTTTGGCTTAGTGGTAGAGGGCTTGCCTGGCATGCATGAAGACCTAGGTTTGAATCCTTGGGTACCATATAGATAGAAAAAAAGCCAGAAATGACTCTGTGGCTCAGATGGTAGAGTTCTAGCCTTGAAAAAACTCAAGGATAGTGCTTAGGCCCTGAGTCTAAGCCAGGACTGGCAAAAAACAAATATAATATATATATATATATATGTATGTGTGTATATACATATGTATATCATATAACCTACACAATTATACTGTCGTGTGCTAAAAATTCACATGCATTATATTACTTCATTATGATAAAGAGTACAGCAAGGAAGTCAATGTTATTAAATGTCCTCATTTTGGAGCTGAGAATATTCAACTTAGGATAAAACTATCAAGTTTGTGACCAACTATGTGAACCCCGGTTTGTCCTCATCCAGCGACAACGTTTCTGCATTGGTTTATCCAGAGCCATTCTGGGTAAATGACCTTATAAACCAACAGGCTCCATGACCTTAGGGGCCTGAGAATGGACTGGAGTACACGCAGTCCTCTTGGAGAGAGCCTCACCAAGTGCGTGGAAAACGGACAAAAGTGAGCTGGGCCTCTGGGAGCCTAGGGCAAAGGGGAACAGGAGAGCAGACGGGCGTGCAGAATTTCCCCGCTTCACGTCTTGGTGTTTCTTACACCAGCCAAGTGTATCCTCGGGGTTGGATGAGTTTACAGGGCTGTCATTGGGGAATTCCTGCCTCCGCTACATCATAAGTGTAATTTCAATGCACTGTGAACGTGAATTCTCCCGTTTCTGACTCGGCAATACACTGCTATCCTCCTCGAGTGCCTCTATTTTCCTTCAGTCCCTTTGCACTTCTTCAGTGTGTTAATGCCGGGGGGAGGGGTGGAGAAGAGGTTCACAGAGGTCACCCGCTGATGTCAAGCCCTTTCCTGGCTCCCCCTGGCTCACCTCTCCCTGCTTGCCTTTACTGCTCTGTTGCTAGCTTTCAGCTAGCCCTGCTTTCCATTCCCCGCATCTGGGTCTCCTTCCTGTCTCCAGCAGCGAGACCTCTGCATTATTTATCCCATTGCCACAGGAAAACAAAGGCAGCTGAAGACAAGGAGGCAGAGTGGGAGAGGATGTGACAGGGGCCCCTGGATAGCGGCCCCCCCAAGCTCCTTGGGGATTCCATGCTTGTGCAGCACTGTGCAGAGTTTCTACATATACTGCGTCTCCACCAAAAGAGTAAGCCAGAAGCAGAGCTGCGGCTCCAGCGATAGGCTGGTAGTCTTGAGTAAAAACAGGCTCAGGTCCAAGTCCTCCAAACAAAACAAACACAAACAGAACCCAGGGTCTACGATGTCACTTTGTTATAAATCTATGACCGGCTAAGCCATCCCCATGTTAATTTCAATGTCATACATACGCCAGCCATCTCACTATTTTACAGACATCTGTAACCCGAAAGGAATTTTCTAAACTCCTTGTCTTCTTTTCTAAAGCGCGAGGTTGGTTTTTATGTAGGTTGAGCCAGCAACAGCCACGATCCCAACACAGTGTGAAGAGAGAGGCTTTCATTTATGCGTTACCTCCAATAGTTGATGTGGGGTGAAAACTCACACATCAAATTCAGCGCAATGTACCAATAATCAGTGGTTGATGACACGGCCTGCGATAGAACCCCTTGTTAGACGCTATAAAATGTTACAGGATGTGACGTGCTACTGCAGTTATGTGTCATCATGCCCTGCTTTCCAAACCACACACACACACACACCCACACACACACACACACACACACAGTGGAATACATGAGCTTGTTTTGTATTTACTATGTTCTGGTAACTCATAATAATTTAAATGTCTGCTCTTCATTTGAATTTCTGAGACGTGCTACTCACTGAGCTAAGAATTTTTTTATGCCTGGATGCACTCAGTATAGAAACAAAAACAAAAAGCCTGGTTAGGGAAGACGTTATCCCAACTTTTCAGATGACAACCGATTTCTCCTAAGGAGAAAGGACGTCAAGCCACCCGCCATTCACTCCTCAGGTGCAAACAGAAGGACGCTCCGTATCCACCACCTTTAGCACCAGTCACCGTGAGGAGCAAAGGTGACAAAGGTGACACCTGTGGTACCACGTTGTGGGCCGTGGTGCAGACGGTGCAGTGTGCGAAGAATCAGTACAGCAAGCAGAGGGCCTGGGCCATGCTGTACCCCCTCCAGAGTGCCCGGACATGAGGGGTTAAGGAGGGACAGGGCTACGTGCTCTCCCTCAGACCAGGAAGCCAGGCACTGGTGACACACACCTGTCATCCTAGCCACCCAGGAGGCTGAGAGCTGAGGACTGTGGTTCAAAGTCAACCCAGGCAGGAAAGTCCAGGAGACTCTCATCTCCAGTAAATCTCTCAGAAAAAGCCACAAGTGGCACTGGGGCTCAAAGTGGTCCTTGATCACAAGGGCTCAGGGACAGCTCCCAGGACCTGAGTTCAAGCCTCAAGACAGGCAATAAAATAAAATCAGTAGCTAAAAGTTCTACTCCACTGGGCTTCAGAGGAAGAAAAGAAACATACATGTATCTGCCCCATCCCTTGGTGGATGGCAAAGAAACGGGGGGGGGGGGAGAGGGAGGGAGGGAAAAAGGGAGGGAGGGAAAGAGGAAGGTAGGAAGGAAGGAAAGAAGGAAGGGAGGGAGGGAGAGAGGGAGGGAGGAAGGAAGGCAGGCAGGCAGGCAGGCAGGCAGGCATTGTAAGTTCAAGAAAATGGGAAACTGCACTAAGAATGCCTGTGAGTTTTCAGCTCAATCTCAAATGTCAAGTTTCCTTTCCCAATGCAGGGATCCTAAGCATAGACTCCCATTTCACAAGAAAAAAAGAACAAACTCAAGAGGAATCTGCTGGTGGCACCAGCAGATTTTCTGGGGAAAAATTTCCTTACTTAGCTAGAATAAAAGTTGTGGGAGATTCTCTAGCCCTTCCTTCTCCCTGGAGAGAAAAATAATGCTTCATTTGTATTCCAACAAAACCACAAGGGCCTTTGTTACAGATTTTGCTATGTTGTGTCACATCAGTTTCTTTGAAGAACTCCACTTTCTACCAAAATAAACTGTGGGGTTCCTTGGTGAAAAGGAAAACAGTCTTTAAAATAGGGCCGGGAGTTTGGCCTAGTGGTTAAAGTGCTTGCCTAGCATGCACAAAGACCCAGGTTTGATTCCTCGGTACCACATACATAGAAAAAAGCCAGAAGTAGTGCTGAGGCTCAAGTGGTAGAGCTCTAGCCTTGAGAAAGTCCAAGGACAGTGCTCAGGCTCTGAGCTCAAGCCCAGGACTGGCAAAACAAAATGGCCTTGTGTCTGGGACACTAAAGCAGGGATTGCATCCACATGACATAATGAATGGGCACATGGATGGGTATCCAGATGAATGGGCAGATGGGTAGATGGACAGGTGGAGAAAATAATAGTGGGGCAGATAGAGAGGTAGATAGAGAGGTTGGATGAATAGATGGACGGATGGACAAAATGACAGAGGAGTGGATCAAGGGGCACATAGATGGATGGATGGATGGATGGATGGATGGATGGATGGATGGATGGTGGATAAACAGATGAATGGGCAAAATAATAGAGGGGTAGACAGAGGTAGATGCACAGATGGATAGATGGATGACGGATAAAATAAGAGGGCTGGATAGAGAGGAACATGCATGGATGGATGGATGAATGGATGATGGATGGATTGATGGATGCATAGACTTAAGAATCAAAGGATGGATATACAGATGGAACAATTGTGACTACTGCCTATAAATTGAATAGCAATTCCCAGTGATATGAAGTCACTGCTGTTTTCTAGCATCCTGTATTCTCCCTGGTTCTGACGGTTAATACGAATCTATTTCCCACAGAAAAATGTCTACACAGCATGCAGAATAGATACCACCTACTCTACACAGCCTACGGCCATTTCCCCATCCCTCAGACACATGTGCGTAAGAGTCAGCGACTAGGCAGAGCCATCATTCGTCTCTAACCACAAAGCCCAAGAGTCCATCTCTACAGGCAGGAGGACTTCGAGGGGAGGACGGGCCCACACTTGTGGGCGGGAATGGCTCCTCTCCAGCTGTTCACGTGGAGCCTGGCAGGTGAGCAAAGCGGCAGCACTGAGCCCATTAGAAAGCTTTGTAACACTGTGTCACGTTTAGCACTCGGCGGGTTCTCACCCACCTCTCAGATGGTCCCAGCGGGAAAGAAGTCTGTGGCTGTCGTGTTTATAGCTAATTAATGTTTATTTATATTTTTAAACAAGCCTTTCACCTGTCACGCTTGAAAATAAATGTTCTGTTCTTCAATTAGAGACTGTCAGAGCAGAAAGGAATCCTGCTTTGTTGTGGGTTTAATGCCTCTGTGTGTGTGTGTGTGTGTGTGTGTGTGTGTGTGTGTGTGTGTGTGTGTGTAAATGTGCACAAGACAGAGAGATCTTTCTTTCTGAATCTTTCTCCTCCTGTTTCCCACTCAGGCAGAGAGCCTTTTCCAAGTTTCAGCCATGAGGCAGGTACCACGTACAAAACTACCTTGCCCCTAAAAGCCTGACAGCAGGGACTACGGTGCCTTCTGGGATGAAGATGAAAGGGCCAACCCAGCCTCACTCTACATTTCACCCAGTGTAGAACCAGAATTCTCCGGGGATAAAAACACGCCTAGCCCTCCCTGCTAGAAAGGGTTGACTCAGCGAGTCTGGGATATCCAAACCTTGCCGGGTGCAAAGAAAGCTCTGCCCTTCTTCTGGCTTCTGGGAGTTGGCCTGTAAGTCCCTGGCCTGCTTTCCTGGGTAACAATGCCTTTCTTTGGCTAAGTACTTGGCCACTCCAGGAGGCTGGTGCTCTCAGCCATGTGTGAGAGATCTCCCAAGGTCATTAGTTTGACCTCTGGCGGAGCCTGACTGCCTGGTCATTGGGCTTGCCCCATGTGCTTTGGAACTGACTCTGTGTCCTTTTGCTGCAATAAGCTGTACGTATGTACCTCGCACCTGTTCCGGATTCCATGAGTCCCGGAGAAACTTTTGAGTTTCCAGATAGGTTCGGAACCCGCAATGTACCTCTCTGAGAAGGAAGGAAGAACGGCTAGGTTGCAGGGTATCAAAACACTGAAGCCCAACTCTTGCAATGCCTTTTAGGCTGGGTGACCCAAGATCAGTCATCTCACCCACTGGCTTCTGTTGTGATTTAAACCAAATCTGTTGCAACAGACACACTAGTCACAATGTGGATGCTTAGAAGTATTCCACCAGGTGCTAGGGCCTAGACAGAATGCTATCTTCCCCCTGGAGGGTGAGCGGAGGCAGGCAGGCGTGAGGAGACGGAAGGAGACGACTCACCACGGGTTTCCGGCCAACACTGGTCAAGTAGTACAGGAGTCCTTTGGTGTGGTAAATCGTGGGCTGGAGATGGGCTCTGGGAGACAGCCACTGTCGGTTCAAGTCCTCCCCTCTCAGCGAGCACCTGTGGCTGCAAGGAACAAAGAGTAAGCCAATGACACACACGTGGGAGCATGTGGCTTGAGTCAGCAACACTCTTGACAAGGCAAAACCAAACTCTTACTCCCCTTCTCACTCCTGCCCAACTGGCACCGGTGCCAGCTGCCCAGAAGGCGGCAGATCTGACTAACTTCCAACGTGTGTAGCTAGAAACCAGGCCAGACTGCAGTCTGGTTGGGTCATCAGCGCTTTAAGATGGAGTCTTGCCAGTGTGAGTCCCCAGTGGCTTCAGCCACAAAGAACACATCCATGACACCCAACTGGGGTGTTTTCCCTCTTAAAACCAATGCATTTGCATCCAGGCCCCAAATCCACTTGGTATTTTATGTTAACAGTGCCCACAGTCTGTGTAGACAAAGGAATGGCAGCTGCCCTTCCAGGGAAATCTCAGTACCATCAACCTTAGCTTTCTGAGTGCCAGGATTTCAGTATCTGCTGCCATGCTCAGCTTCAAAAGAGACGTCATCCTTTCAATATTAACTATAACTTATTTTTCTTCTAAGAATAAGGTTCTCTAGAGACACAGAAAAACAGTGAGTCATGGAGAAAGTCAACAACCAGAACATGAGCTGCCAGGATCCCTGAATCACAAGCATAGACCACAAGTTAGGACAGGAAGGAGGAAAAATGGAGTCACCTCTTCAAGGAGGATTGACACAACTGCAACCAGGACACAGGTTGATTCAAAACTTTTCCATCCATTCATGTCTGACACATAAAGAGATGGCGTTCACCATGCTGAATGAATGATGGAAGGCTAGGTAACATCAGAGATCCCAGCAGAGCAAGCTCTACAGTGCACAGAGAGGCCGCGTGTTTGAGACTGAACAAATGGTTTCGCCATTCACAGCACATGGTGGGAGGGAGGCGGTGAGGGTTCGTGAGCCAAGAATATCTACTGAGGTAAAGAAGAATATGAAAGCTTCAAGGACAGACAGCGCCACATGAGATACCATTGGCCAGACACTGGTCCAGAGCTTCCTAAATAAACTCTGCTCAGCTGGACAAGGGGGGAAAAAAGAGAGAAGGGAAAATATTTTTTTAAAAAATAGCTTCGTTTTTAAGGCCATGGTTTTTCTATAACGCAAAACAACCAGGGTTGCCAAGGACAGATTATTATGTTCAGGGTATTTTTGGCAAATGAAATGCTCCGATTCAAAAATGGAGAGAAGAGGAAGAAAAGAGACGAAAGCCAGCTGTTCCTCACCCTTTAGAAAACCTGAAATAGATTCCCAGAGGCCTGGCCATCCAAACCGGAGGACATACCTGGGGAAAACACTCAAGTTCCAATGTCACCTTTGTTAGAGAAACTGCACAAAGTTGACTTTTATTTTTCGTAGTACTGGGGATTGAAGTCAGAACCTCTTGCACGCTAAGAAAATGCTCTACCACTTGAACTACAACCTCATTTTTCTGTTGTTGTTTTTGAGGTAAGATCTTCCTAGCTTTGTCACATGAGCTTAAAGAAGTAGATGTACCTGTAGGGAAATAGTGGACAAAAAGAAGTATCATGGAACCACTTGGTACACGTACACACACACACACACACACACACACACACACACACACAACATCCTGGAGCTGATATGGAGAGATACTTTTCAGAATGTATAGCTAGGTAGGTCGAAGCGTAGGTGAGGAAGAAGAAGACAGAAAGCATGTACGCGCCAAATCATTTGAGAAAAATAAATCTATGAGTGATTTATTCATTCACGAAAAGCAGGTTAACAGACTGAAAAACAAACAAAAGAGGCGGGCAGGGAGAAGAGGGTAGAGAGACGAGGCAAGTGGCACTTCATACACAGACCGCTTTGCATACTTTCAAGGCAATCTTTGCAGTGTTTCACTGGCTCCCGCGCATAAATAAATAAATACAGTCAAGGCTTAGAGACATATGCAGAGAGTCCAAATAGGTTAAAAACATTTACAAATGAACTCAAGCTCTATGACAAGTATGAACAACAATAACAACAACAACAACAATAACCCGCTGAGGAAATAAGAACTGACCCCGTCTTCACATAAAATTTTAGCTCTAAACTGGAGCATATTTTACGTGTGCGTGTGTGCATGCATGTGTGTGTGTGTGTGTGTGTGTGTGCACGTGCGTGTTCTCTCACAGAAGGACAATGCGATGCAATTCAGGGCAAGCCATTCGGAAACCACACGACGTGCATTCTAAAAATGAGAAAACCAGCAAATCATTCATGAATCTTCATGACCTACCACTCTCCGGGTGACAGAAAGAAGTCACAGAGGCGCTGGCTGGGGACATTAGAAACAGAGGTGCCTTGTTGGCATGAACTCACCATTTTGTATATACCGATGGATAAGTAAAAATAGGTGTGTGGGCGTGTGTGGGTGCATGCTCACATGTCTAGGTCTCCTGGACAGACCTAGAAACAGCAAGGGTTCCGTCCTTGTCTGCGCTGAAACCAGATCCCCAGAGAATCTGGATGCACGCCTCTGTGGAGGCAGAGGACTCCTGGCTCCAGTCCCCCTCTCTGCCTGCAGCCTCTGGATCTACCTGTCCTGAGCGCCTCTCCCTGTCTCCTGATTCCAGAAAGGGTCTCTCCTGGCTTGTGAGCATTCCTGGGACTTCCCGCTTTCTATTCTACCCCATGGGTCCAGCTCCACCTTCTGTCTCCCTGCTGGCCTGGCCTAAATTCTCCCTCTAGGAGTGTCCTTTCTAAGTCCTCTGTGACCTTTCACTCTTATCACTTCTTTCATAAACCAAATCCAAAGCGGGACCACGATTCAGGGGGTAGTGCACCTGCCTAGCAAGCGAAAGGCCCTAAACTCAAACCCCAGAACTTCCAAGTAAATAAATACAAAATAAATAAATCCAAAGCAACACCTATTCCAAAGCAAACAAAAATAATCATTTTTGTAAATGGCATCTGGTCTCAGACACAACACCAGAGTTAATAAACAAGAAAAACGGATGCCTCGAGAGAAAATAACGTGAAATGAAAAGACTTTCTTTTAATAAAGGAACCAACAAGTTGAAAGGGATTTAAGTCAGTGATAAATATTGAAAATAAGCAAAGAATACCTGGCATACAGATCACAGTAGTTCATGAAAAAAAAGCATAACCAAGGATTAGAACACAAATTCAACATGTGAAGAAAACTTGGAGGTCATAATCAAACTATTCAAATCACATCAAAATAATATATTACTGTAGCTCATAATATTGATTCAGCACAGCCCATACCAAGATAAAATCTAATACTGTTCCTGGATTTTAAAGGAAAAAAAAGACACTCATTAGGTACTAGGTAATGCAAGAATGTAATTTAACTACAGGAAAATGCTCAAAGAATAAATACATCTGATAGTTGAAGTACTGCATAGATAAATACAAATATTATGTTTCATGGTTTCTTTGCCAGGACATTGTTATGGAGCTGTCTTATGTCAGCCTAATTTTCTTTCTCTTGTAAGTCCTTCGATCTTTCTTGAAATCCCAAAGATATTTTTTAACATACAAATTATGATAGTTTTAATTAATCAGAATTCATCATTGATGATCAATTTTCCTAGGTATTTGGTATTGTTATGAAGCTCTATATGTCACCTTTGTAATAATGAAAAATATTGCTATGTGCATTAAGGCAGAGGTCCACATATTATTAGCTAATGGTAAATATAGCTTCTAAGAAATATTACATAGAGACTCTTAGCTAAAATAAATATATTTATCTATTTAGATGTTATAATATGCATATCACATGTTCTATTATATATTTTATATGTAATGTTTCTATTTATTAAATAAATTATTTCAAATTACTCTTGGTTGCTGCCTAATATTTCAAACCTTGTCATCAATTTGGAAGTCATCTGTTCCCCACTGACCCTTGATATTCATATTACCTTGTTTTTTTTTATCAGAGCAACTATTGAGAATTCACCTCCACAAAGATTTCATATGGTAAAGAAGAAACACAAGTACTACAAAAAAAAGAATGTGACTTCAGAAGGGAAAATGTCAACTCCTTTTGGTTGCCGATGCTTCAGGAGAAAATTGAAAAGGGATATTTAAGGTATTGAATGTGATTCTTAAGTAATGGAAATGGGAGATGAAAGCTTTATATCCAGCAAAACAATGACCCGGAGTGTAACGAGAAATTGTTACCTATAGTTAAGAATTACCTCCCAGAAACCCGTGCTTAGAAACAGAGTAAGAAAAAAGCTCTGACAAAGAAAATGAATAGAGACACAGGTATTTAATTTCTGTTCAAGTAACTTAAGATCTCTGGCACAGAAATTATCTTTACATTCTTATGAGCCTTTTCCCACCCCAAAGAAAATCCCTTTGAAGACAAAAGAACACCTCGCCTACCTCTGAGGCTCTAGAAATGAGCACAGGATCAGGCCCACAGAAAACGCTGCATAACATATTATTATCCCAAATAAAACAACGCCGAAGGAAGTATTTTCTAATGTCCTAAACAAATGTGCTCCACTAGTGTGTGTTACGTTGTGTTTAGGACAGGCACGACTGAACAATGGTCATCTTAGTACTTCCTCAGGTGCTCAGATGCTGCAGCTTCTTAACTGATGCAGAAGTAAGTTCCGTCCTTTGCAGCACGCCAGCTAGCTTCCTCAAAAAGAAATACGCATATATATGGCATTCAAAGTTTTAAGTTATTTCACTTTAGCTTATTCCCACTGAGATCTGAGGAAAAAATCAGAGGGTTTTTTTTTTAATCACAAATAGCTTTGCTGTGCCCTTTTTACTCAGGGAGACATTTTAGCAATCTGCAAAACCAAATCTGCAAAACCTCAGAAGTGAGGTTTCATGGATCAGAAAACATCATCTTTGATCTTGCAGCTGTGTAATGGTGAAAGCAAAACCTATGCATAGTTAATACGATTCCCCTACCTCTCCACCAGAATGAACCCTTGTCAAAACAATACGGCACAGATAAAATTATTTTATAGAACGTGTCTGCTTTCCTTCTTCCTCATCCCCCCACAAGAAGAAGAATCCACAAGTAAATTTCATAAAAATAAAATGTGCTTATAAAATGCCAATCCTTAGTCCACAAGAAGAACTATCCTTTGAGTAATACTGCAATGCCTTTGGTAGGTCACGGGCTCCGGATTGGGAAACTACAGCTCTTAGAACAGAGCCGCTCCTCCTCTCAGCTGTCGTCTGTTCTGAACGTACATCTTACTGGGCGCCGTCAGGTACTTCTGACAGATGGCAAGCAGAATCTAATTAGTGGTGGCTTGCAAGTTGTGTTAAGACTCCTCAATTAAGACAACTTTCTTGGAAAGTCACCTCGAGTAAGCTTTGCTCACAGACAAAAGCCATAAACACGCCGGACCATTAGTTGTCCTGACTCCAAATGTTGCCAAATGAACACAGATTTTTTTTTCCCTCACCTTAGGGGCATTTGTTAAGAAAGAGGAGGAGGAGGAGGAAGAGGAAGAGGAGGAGGAGGAGGAAGAGGAGGAAGAGGAGGAAGAGGAGGAAGAGGAGGAGGAAGGAGGAGGAGGAGAAGGAGGAGAAGGAGGCAGAGGAAAAAGAAGAAGTCATCGCCACAGGCCATTGCAAAATCTCATGGCTGTCTGGTAGCGGAAAATATTTCGAAAAACAATGAGCACAGTTACAAAGTGTACAGCAGAGAGCTGGGGCCAGCTGCAGGGCGCCCACACCTGTATTCAGAGCTACTCCCGAGATGCAAAAATTAGGAAATCCTTGACTTGAGGCCAGGCTACACTGTGGAGTCAGCTGAGGTGTCCAAGAACCAATAGGATAAAGAAATTATGATACATACATACAAGAAATTCAACAATGTGCCAACTGCACACAGACTGATTGGGCACTCATCATGCCGAGTGAAATAATGCCAAATATTATTGCATCTTCTCACTCCCCATTTGTGAAGCCTTAAAGTGACTGAACAAGAATATATATTACATATCATACATAATATATCCCTTCAATCCTCTTCTCTCTATAGTATCCCCTCTTTTTGCCCTTCCCCACCCATGGCTCCCGCTCTTGGACAAGCCCCACTATCATTGTAGAATAAATAACGAAACCTAACACTGGCAGTCGTACCTCTGTAATCTTGCACTTAAGGATGCAGGGGAAGGAGGATTAGAGTTTTAAGACTTTCCTGGATGGGGAAGTGGCTTAGTGGTAGAGAGCTCGCCAGCATGCATGAACCCCTTGGTTTGATTCCTCAGTACCACACACAGAGAAAAAGCTGGAAGTGGTGCTGTGGTAGAGTGCTAGAGTGCTAGCCTTGAGCAAAAGAAGCTCAGGGACAGAGCCCAGGTCCTGAGTTCAGGCCCTAGGACTGACAAAAAAAGAAAAACAAAGCAGACTTTCCTGGGCTGAGATGCTATCTCTGAAACAAAATAAAACACACATAAAAAGAACTAATAGTCAAAGAAATAATGGTTTGAAATTCCCTATATTTGGTGAAACCTGTTCATCAACACACCAAGAAGCTCATTGAACTATAAGAAAGATTACATTCAAAGAATCTACACCTAGATATATGATACTCAAAATGCCCAAAGCCAAAAAAATTTGAAAGCAGGTGGGAAGAAAAATAAATAAAACTAAAGCTACAGAAGAGATCTACAATGAAATTGAAGCAATAGATGCCAGTGACCAGAAATCAATGTGATAAATGCTTAAATCCTGAAGAAAAGAAAGTCTACTAGCCAATTAGTCTAGTATCTATCTAGACTGTATTTTATATATCTAGAAAGACTATCCCTTAAAAAAAAGAAGAAAAAATTAAGCCAATTCTAGATAAGTATAAACTATGAGAATCCATTGCTAAGAAACTGACGGTACATGAGCTAGTAAAGGATAAGATAAAAAGACACTAGACAATTAGGACCAACAAGATAAAACAGAAGCACCAATGAAATTACTACTAAAGTATAAAAGACAACACAAATGTAGTTTTACCCCACCTTTCCTCTGATGTCTTATTTTAAAGACAATTGAAAAAGCGATCTCTATGAACTTGCAAGGTGTATAAAGGTAGTAAGGATGTGTTTTGTATAGTAACACACAAAGGAATGATAAGGAGAAACTTGTATCGGTTTGAACTAAGTCATTATATACTAATATTAATTATAATCCTTAGGAAAAATAGAAAAGAATTCAAAGAGATTAGAAAAGCAAAAAAAGTTGGTATATTTAATATTTATGAACTGAAAAGAGCAATGGTAAAAGGAGAAAAATTGGAGGGAAAAGCTAAACGACTTACTAAAGCCTTCTTTAGAATTATTATACTACATGTAAATGGATTAATTTGTATAATAAAAAGGACTGAAATCAGAAGAATGGTAGCCATTCTTCTAAGAAAGATTATAAAATTATGAAAGATTATAAACTGGCTCCAAGTACATATTGGATTCAAAACTATAATCTTTCCTCACAGGAGAGGAAAGATAAACGGCATAGACTAGTTGTAAGGGAAGAAACTGTGGCCATACTGACATATAGACAAAATCAACTTTAACTGACAAAATAAACTTTAACTCAAAAACCGTTAGAAAAAAAATTAAAATTGACATTATACACCGGTAAGATGTCAGATCGTGGGAAAGCTATAATGGCTGTAAGTATTACATGCACCCACTAACCAAGTGCCATCACACATGAAGGAAAAACCAGCAGAAATGAAAAAACAGAACTTACAACAAGAACTGGATATTTTAACTGTCCAATTAATAATAAATAGAGTACAAAGGCAAAAGATCTAACAGGAAATGCAAGACTCCCACAATCCTGTAAACCAGTCTCTGGCATCGGGAGAACATTTGACCCAACCACAGAAGAATGAGCAGGCATCTTCAGAGCCCACAGGCCATGCCAGGGCAGACTACACACCATGCAAACCAGGTACCAATCAATTCACTGTGGGAAGCGAACTCCTATAGTATTAACTTGACCAGCAGCAAACACAATGAAAAAAAACCAACAGTGGGAAATTAAACAATACATTTCCAAATAATGATAAAGGGGAAAAATAAATCATGATAAGTTGTCATTCAATCACCATTCCTCTGTCTGACATCAGACTTGCAGAAGTATGAAGACTGAAACAGCACATTCAGACTGACAGAACATAAGGAAAACAAACCCTGAAGGGAAACACATACGTTCTAGGCCCAATATTATAAAAGAAGAAAAACAAAACAGATACCCTAATCCACACTGAGAAATGAAGAGGGAATTAAATGTGAAGCAAGCAGAAGGCAGGAGAGGGATGTGAGAAGCAAGACAGAGAAAAAGTAGGGAAACCATGGCAAAGTCAACCAAATGGTGGAAGCAAGCCAGAAGACCTGTCAGCTGAGACAGCACACCCAAACATGGAAGTCTTATGCCATAGAAGCTGTTAACGTTCTTTTCAAGATGAACCCTTAAACATAGGCTACATGAAAGAAACCTGACATAACAGGTCGTGTATTTGGGGAGACTATTTATATAAAATGTTCAGAGCAGGAATATCTAGGGAGACAGAAAGTGTATTAAGGATTGCCAGAGGGGAGGAGACAGGAAAATTGGGCAGAAATTGCTAAGGACTTTCTTTGAGGACAATGAAAATGTCCTGGAATTGAATAATGGGGATGATTATACCACTTTGTGTATATATTATATGTATATATGTGTGTGTGTATGAATATATATATAAACCATTTAATTTTACATTCGAAGTGGCTAAATTGTATGGTTATGTGAATTATATCACTACCTTGAAATCCCTACAGACAGCCATGCTGTTTAGGAACAGAAAAGGCAAAGAAAATTTCAGAATAGAAAGATGGCGACAGCCTGTGATCTGTGCATGCTTTGATTATTCCTCTAATAAGTCTTTCCCAGTTTACATGTTCCTTGCTCTTCACGGTTTCACAGAAATTGCTTCAATAAAGGCATCATCCTTTATTTTCCCCAAGTTGATGATGGTTAACGATACTGTAGTTTATATTCTTTAAGACAGTAAACGAGCAGAAAAAAAATACGTAGATACCTTGTAAATCTTCAAGACTATAGGAATAGAGAAAGATTACTTTTTACATATGAATATGAAAACAACTTACACAACAACAAAAGAATTACATAAAATACAAAATTATAGGGTTGTTTTATCTTCACATGGAGTTTTAGTCTTCTTTATAGCCAGACTGCAAACCCCAGGAATCCATCAGATCATGTGACACCTGAGAGAGAAACATCTGGTTCAAATTTCTCACCCAGGGGTGAGACATACTTGGGTCTTTCTTGGGAATTTCTGGTGGAAATTCCAATTCCAAATTACGTGATCATGTTGAAGAAGCAATTGTAGACAGCGAACTTTCTCTAGCAGGCACTGTGACAGATACTAAACATCCCAAATGCAAAAGGGCCACGGACATTGTCTCAACTAATTCACAGTCTCGTGACTGAGTCTGCCAACCCAAACCCATAAAGATAGGAAGGAGATAAAACAGAGATATGGAAGCAATTAATTCTGATTCAGGGGGTCAATTATAAAGAGGAAAGCGTAACAGCCATTTATAATTGTAAGTTAATGTGTTATGTCTCCCTGGGATATTTCTAATTAGGAAATGAAGAACTCTATCTTCTGCTAATAGAATTTCCAATGTCTGTCAAATCTTAATAGAAAGGAAAAATTTTTTTTTGTTTAACACAGGATGATTTAAAATATGCACTCATCCATTATATCTTCAGGGACCCCTTCCTATCTCCAAAATTACTGTAGAGGATTTGAAAAATGTTTATGTCTGCAAGCATAAAGGAGATAGCAGAGGGGAAAACACAAGATATACCTAACTATTGAGAGGCTGACAGAAGGTGCTCCATGGACAAATGTGTAAGACAGCAGTCCTGTGTTTCTCAAATGTAAATGCCAAAAGGAAACGAGCAATGGACAAGAGGGTAAAGTGCAGCCATATCCCCAGCTGTGAGAGGCACAGTGTCTCCTATCACAGGACTGGTTTGTCTGCGCAGAGAGCAACCAGAGGCCCACATCTCAGGTGGTCAAGCTGGGGAGAGTGGATTCATGTTGACCTTCAGAGGCTGAGACCATAGACTGGGAAAGGCAGACGTGCCATACTAAAATCACACACACACACACACACGTAGATTACAAAACATAAATGCATTCTATTTCTGAGAGACCGAAACTATTTTCATTCTTGAATGACAGTTGCATGAAGCTTCCTTTTGAGGTAATTTGTCTTGGTCAGGTACAGTCTTCTATACATGTATTGTACTGTAGTATCTTTTAACTGAATAACATAAAATGTTAGTGACTTCTAAACTTGCAAGGGATTAAAATAAAGACGACTATAGAGTTCTGAACATTTATAACCAAAGGGAAATTGAAAAGGGGAAGTGAAGCTGTGGCTCCAGAGGCCAGAGACAGTGCTCAGGCCCTGCGTTTGAGTCCTAGCCTCCCGCCCCATGCATACAAACAACAAAAATTATGAAAATGTTAAACTTGAAAATTAGGATAAAAAAGGTTTTTAGACACATTTTTACCTTGTAGGATAAATAATAGGTAAAGTTGGGGAAACTTTGAAAAGAGGGCAGTAATATTACACAAAACAAAACAATTGTAAGGAAATAGTGCTGCAATTATTTAATATCTTGAAATATTTTTCAGGAGGAATAGAAGAACAGACATATACAACCTCTTCAAACAGCTTCAGAAATTACATACTATGATTCTACATGCTAAACTATTCTTTAATAAAAAGTTTCTTCAGAGTCTGAAAGATTATATAGGGAAAAGGAGAAAAATCAAAACCTGGAACTTAATTCTGTCTCCAACAAAGAAAATGCTTACCTTTATACCATATATTATGTATTTATAGAAATGGTTGGTACTATATCATAAGGGATAAAGTTTGAAGAATTATTCCTATAGGGATATGGTTCCTGCTCACAAAGGAATTGAATAGGAAATCACACATCATCTCAGAATTCAGAAGAATAATTATTTCAACAAATATAACCATCTCTACCACCACCTTCTGGCACATAAAAACAGAACCTATCAATTTATGGATTAAAAAGACAATAATAGAAATTAGTCTTTCTTAAATGTAGAAATAGGAGGAAATAATGCTAACAAAAATGTTAAAGTTATGTATAAGGGGTAGAGTTTTCCTCAAAGGATATAAGAAGTAGCAGCAAACCCCAAGAAAGAATAAATAGAATAACTCACATTAAAAATAAATAAAACTGAGAAATGGCAGAAGAGAAATAAAAACAAAAATGAGCTGCAAAGGCAAACTAAGATGGAAAGAGAAGTCTAGGTCTTGTGTGTAGTGTCATGGGGGTGCAGGTTTGGGATAGGGGGCTACTTTTGTGACCCCATCGATCTGACTTGAGGCCTGCATCCTGTCATTAAGTCTTCCTCAAGCTTCAGCTGAGGTGCCTGTCTCCTTGGCTCAGTCCTTCAGTAGAGCGAGGAGACTGGAGCTGGGTCAACTTCTAATGAGAAGCACACGCAGACTGGGAGAGCTGGAACTGGACTTGGTATTTTGGCAGCGATTTTGGGGCTGGGGAGTGCGGGGGGGGGGGGATGTTTGTCAGTAGAGGTGGGGCCGCGTGATTGCTGGATAATGACACGGAATATATATCTTTTCGGGTGACGTCCCAGCTGCAGGATGCTGACTGCAATTAGCAACCTATGTGTCTGGTCGTTTCATCATCTCTGTACATTCAGGAGGCCCGAGCGTTTGCTCCAGCAGGCTGCAGCTGGCTTGCCGTCAACGCCCAGCTGTGGCTGAACTGAAATATCGCAACAACAACAACAACAACAAAAAAACTGCGGGTCCCGTAGGGCTGGAAGCCATGGCAGAGGCTGAATAAAGAAGCTGAGGAGGAGTTTGTGATACTTAGTGGCGCTGTTTGCTTGACCCAGGTAAAGCGCTCATCTAGCAGGGAGCAAAGGACACTCCAGAGTGTCTTTATTCAGAGAAAACTGGAAACCAGAGTGACCAGTAGGATGATTCAAATCCAGCTCACTGCGCTGTAGGAGTCAGCTTTGGACCTGCTGATTGCAATGAGTCACCATTTAATCGAAATATATTGAATCCAACTATATCCATATATACAGATACATACACACACACATATATATGTATGTATCTGTATATATGTACATACACATATATATTTAGATTAGATATTATGATATATATGCACGCATAATACATGTGTATGAAATATATAGTGTATATTATATAGAATGCATCTATGTGTGTGTAAGATATATATATATATGCATTACATGACTGCTCACAGCAAAGGTGCATTCAAAATTCATGCAATGGTGGGTGGCATTTTTGGAAAACGCTAGTTAACAATGGTACTGTGAGACTGGAGGAGCTGCCTGAATGTGGCTCACGTGGGCCTCACACCTGGCGACAGTAAGCCAGGATGACAGGAGCGTGTCCCCTAGCACAGCACATTTGAAATCTCAGTCCTCACAAGCACATTCTGAGATACGAACACGTGAAGACACAGGCGGCGAGGGCTGGAAGACAGTACTGGGCTCGGGGCCACTGTCTGCTGTGTAGAAGAATGGTAGGGAATTCCTAAGAAAGAACCCCAACGCGCCTCCTTTGCATTCCGTTTGGGCAGACCTTCATGTCTTATGTTTTTGCTTTTGGCTAATGAAAACATGGCGAGGGGCCTGGAGGACACGTGCTGTCCTAACCCTGCAAAGGCACGGATGGAGAAAGAGAACATCTCCCCCCTGCCCCCCCCCACCCCTCGTGCAATTCTTTCTCCCTCCCACTCCTGCAAAGGTCTTGGCAAGCTCGCTCCACTCCCTTCCCAGTTCTCTGCCAGAGTCGATGCATCTTGCAAATACAGGTTCTCAGTTACACACACACTTTGCCACTCGCTGGAGGGGACAGAGACGGCTGCCATGTTCCCTTGGCAGCTGCCGGAGCCAGATGTTGGGCTGCCACGGGCTGGCAGAAGACAGACCACGGCTCCTCCTGCACAGACTGAGGCAGACATGCAGGTGAACTCAGGTGGAGGACTCAGGTGGAGGGCCTCCTTCACCTGGCTGGAGACGCCCTTCAGCCTTCACAACACAGAACCAGGAAGGGCATTTTTGTGCTCCCTCCCTGCCCCCAAAGAAGCCAGCCAGCCCAAGGCTTCATCTGGAGAGATCCTGACAGCAGCGGCATGAGCCCGGACTCACTGGAGCCACATCTGCATGGGCGAGCCGTAATTGTAGAGATGCAGAAGTTTGTTTATTCCGAGGGCTTCAATGTTTGTCTCTGGAAACCCGATGGAACGCTTCCTGTAATCACTGTTGGGGCGCGGTGAAACCATCTGTGTACACATCTCTTCTTAGCCCTCGACAATAGGCAGTGATTGAGCCAAAGTCAGGCAGCCGTCAGCCCCCTCACACACACTCACAGCCCCCCTGGAGACAACTGTGGAACAGAAAGAATGCTATTTCGGACTTGACTGAGGAAACTTTTGTGGAGGATCCTATAGAAAATAAACTCTTATTTATCTTAAGTTACCACAGAGGCAAAGTATGTCGTGGAAAATCTCCTCCTCCTCCTCCTCCTCCTCCTCCTCCTCCTCCTCCTCCTCCTCCTCCTCCTGTCAGTTCCTTCCCATGCGTCCATATCAGGAATTGAACCCTGGGATGGAAAACTGCCCGGTTGAGTGCTGCAGCGTTCAGTTGACCCCACTCCAGCCTCAGCTGCAATGCCTTTGCACTGCGTCCCAAGATAAAACACGAGGGGGCCAGGCCAAAGGTTTGAGTGCTGTTGATACTAACTACAGACCCTAGAAATAAATCACCGGATACATTCTGCATAGACCGTCCACTTGGAAGAGATTATGGAAAATTATGCATTTTTAATCCAATGTAGAGGTTCATTCTTCTCAGGAATAGGTATTTATTGCACATGGGACTCACACCTATAGTTTTTCCCCTGGGTATATAAAGCATGGCAGAAGCCATCCATCTCCAGGGCTCTGAGCAGGAGTCAATAATAATAACGATAATAATTAATAATCACTTTCACTCTCCAGCTTCCTTTCATCTGGGATTTTAAATTTTTTTTTTAACTAACACAAATTTGTTCAGCCTTGGCCCACACCCGATCATTCAGAACACGTTTGAAGGTTAGTGGTGTTATTATCCAATATTCACGTTGCCCCTTTCCTCCAGGGAGCTGAAATGAACCATAAATAGACTGTCAAAGTAGGTTAACTCATTGCATTCAGGGGTCAGGGATACATTGCGTCTCACTCAGGAGCAATGGAGTCTAGGCCCTAAGCCATGGTGGCAGACAGGCAAGGATGTGGTCCACAGAGAAGAGAATTAGATTTATCCCTGCATGGTCCACCCATCACTTCCCTGCGTCAATGTAGAATCTCGAGAGGAGGAGGAAAAATCTCTCCCTCCGCCCCCGCCCCCCCACTTCTCAGCTGTGTGGAGTTATGCGAGGGAACCAATGAGTGTTTGATAAAGCCTTCATGAAATAAAGCACAAAAGAACAGAGGAGCCTTATGGAACACACACTGAGTACATCTACCCAGGTCTAATGCCTTGAGACTTGGAGATCAAAGAACCACAGAAGTTCTGCTCCAGGAGACACACCTAATCCATACAGGGAGAAAGAAGGCTGTGGAGCAAGGCACGTGACCTTGGATAACCCAAACTCCTTGTTCATGAGCAGTGTTTTAAAATACCTACCGTGTCCATCCAAAGGTGGAAGAGGACGCAGGATATTACAAACAGAGTCAGGAGACTATTTACTATATCCTGGGCATTCAATAAATGATGATTATCCTCATTGTACAAAACCATCAAGACACGCCCTGAACTTGGACCCCTCCAAGGAACGAGAGAGGATTTTCCCTTTGTTGTCTTGGTCTCCTCCCTTTGCGCGTACACACGCACACACACTTTTCCTCTCTCCTTATGCAGCCTTCCCCTTGACTGCTACATCCTACCATTGCAAATATCCGCCAGGATTAAACGGTGGGCGAAAAATAACAAGAATATTCAAGTCCCCTTCAAGTCCCACTCCTGTCATCAGCATTGTCCACTAGCCCTCTGAGCTCACGGCCTTCGGGTGTGCAGGTTCTGTGACCTGTTGGTCTCCATCTTTGAAAATCCTGGCTTGGCACCAATCCCCTAGACCCCTAAGGAGAAGTCTTCACCTCTGTTACCGTACACCCTTCACACAGTCCTCCTCCGATTTCTCCCAGGCCCCGTCTGAAGCTTCTTCTCTGTCCTCCCATGCCCGGTACTTGCTTATCTTTGTACAAATAAATGTGGATCCAAGCATAATGCTACAAAACCAGAACAAATATGGGAAAGGCATTGAAGGGATTTTTAAAGTAAAATTTCATGGGGAAGTAATATTAAATCTGTGCATACTATTAAAATTTTCTCATAAGTGCTGTGGTTATAAAATGGGTGAAAGCAATCCATTAAAATATTAACTGATTAAACCTTGGTGTTAAGATAATAGAATTTGATTATTTTTGCCTATCCACATTTTTCTCAATGTTCTCCAGTGAGCATTTTCTCCAATTAGAATATACATGGTCAGATAAAGGAGACAGTTGACCAACATGCTGTAAAACTTTTTAAAATGGGGAAGTGAATTTACTGACAATAATCATTTGAGGTCAAGGAATGCATCTGTCTACCACAAGGGCCAGAAAGAAATTGACATATACTTATTGAGTAGGTTCCTGAAAGATCCACGGATGAAACCACCAGTTGTCATTTTATTTTAAGACATAAGCTACGTGGCCAGCGAGCTTAAGCCTCACATGGCAGTGTATCAACAAGCAGTGAACAAGAAGAAGGCACTGAGTTCAAACCGAGCACTGACTTCCCGCAAAAGACAAAAGACAGTACTTGTAAGCATGAGGAGGAAAGCTTTATACAGTTGGTATCAATATTAATTCCAACAACCATCATGGAAAATAATGTGGAGATTTACTTAAACAATTAAAACATGACCACCACAGGACCTGGTCAACCCACTTTTAGAAAGTGAAATCAGGACATCTATATCATTTAGATAGATAGATAGATAGATAGATAGATAGATAGATAGATAGATAGATAGATAGATAGACAGACAGATAGATAGATGGATAGGTGTGTGGATGGATGGATGGATGGATGGATGGATAGATATGGGTACCTGCTCTCTCAGATCTTTCACAGTAGCCCAATTATGAAAAAATGAATCCAAGTGTCCGTAGACGAATGAACCTATTAAGAAAGCATGGGGCACATACACAACGGTACCCATTACAGCCTTATAAAGAATAAAATCCTCTCCTTTGGGGTCAACATGGCTGAACCTCTACAACATGTTCAATGAGGCACAAATAGTCGAAGTACGTGTGATCTCCCTTAGGGATAACATGTCCCAAAGCCAGCGCCTGGGGGCTCAGCTGACTGGCCTGACTTGAAAATTGTCTGCAACTAGCTTGAGTGGGGGGAGGGGGGAAGGGGAGGAAAATGTGGAAGGGTGGCACAGCTCAACATGCACTCTACTCAGTATTTCACGGAGTGAGCCAGGCAGCTCAAGCTTCTAACCCTAGCTACTCAGGAGGCTGAGATCCGAGAATTGTGGTTCAAAGCCAGCCTGAACAGGAAAGTCTACAAGAATCTTATCTCCACGTGCCCACCAAAAACAGCTGGAAATGGACAGCACCCAGACACTGAGTTCAAAACCTAGGAGCAGCACTTAAAAAAAGCGAGGGGGGGCATGTTGAATTGAAACCCATTTGTACAACTCTATGAAGATAATAAAAGAAAATTGCCCGCAGAGTATGTCTTACATTTAACAGTGTAACAAACAACCAACCCTGTGTGTGATGGCTGTTAATCAGCTTGATTGTAGCAATCATCTCACAATGAAGGCATGTATCAAGACATCAGCTTGAACATCATAAATACATGCACTTTTATTTGTCAATTATGTCATTAAAGAAGGGGGAGGGGAAAACAGTCCCTAATCTTCTCTGTCTTTCCTACTTCATTTAGCCACATGGGATTCAAGGAAAGGCGACACGAATAAAAAACTGGTTCTATTCAGTTTTGAGATTAATAATTTGTCTTTCCTAATTCCTCCACCCCCGAGTCATATATCCAACTGCACAAGACACTCTTTCACTGCTGCGATCACTGCACGGCTAGCCTGGGAGTTTACACATCCTCCTTATTATTCCTTGGTGATACAAGAAGATGTCACAGATGTGAACACCCCCACCACCTAAGAGTGGGCACAGGAGTCTTATTACTAAGTGTTTTGGCTTCAATCAGATCTAACTGGAATGCAAGATCTATTACTGAAGGGACCCTAACGATGTCTTGTAACGCTGTTGGCCAGACACAGAGAAAACAAGCCTGGGGACACGTTGAAAAATATCTAGCTGCTGTCTTTGAGGCAGGCCTTATTCAAACTAGCCTGTCAGAATTGCACGCTCACTGTACACACTTACTCGGGGCAGAGAGGAAGTATACACACCAACGCCTTGCCAATCACTGAGGTGATTCACTCTGTCATCACACTCAGAGAGCATGGAGACTCATGCCTGCAATCCTAGCCACATAGGAAGCAGAGACGGTGGGGGGGGCAGCAAGAATCATGATTTCAGTCCAGCCCCCAAGCAAATGTTCATCAAGACTCTCATCTCAGAAGACAAACTGGACGTGGTGGCACGTAGCTGCAGTCACAAGCCGTCAGTGGATGACTGACAGAGGCCAGGCATGGGCAGAACCAAGATCCTATCTAGAAACCTTATCTGAAAGGTCAGCCAAAGCTGGGGTACAATATTTTTTCTTCTAAGTCCAAGGCCTCAAGTTCAAACCCTAGTTAGCAGGAGAAGAAAAAAAACCCACAATAATAAAAATGAATGACCCATGTTCTGTTTGGCCAACAAATTTTCAACAGAAAGGGAAAACTAAAACTCTGTATGGACGGAACAAGCCAGATAGCTTTCCAAAGGAGTCAGCTTGATGTGTCTTCTACAGTTACCAATGAAAATGTGATATGAGTTCCTAATGCTAAATTTATCTGAGGTTGGGGGGAAAAAGGTCTAAATACTGTTGCTGCTTTTATTGTTTTAACCTACAAGAACAATTTCTATCCTACATAAGAAATGAGTTGTAAATTCAACTGACATGCAGAAAATTGTGCATAGGTTGCACTTAATGGATGTGTATGGTCCGTCACCGTGAGGTATGATGAGGTGAGGGGATCACTGAGCCAATACCACGTGTCAGAAGTGATGAAAGGGAGAACTATTGCCCAGGGGATGGAGGGATGGATGGATGGATGGATGGATGGAAAGGAGGACAGATGGGGTAAAGACAAAAGGTAAAAAAGGAAGGAGGGAGAGAAGAAGGAAGAGGTAGATAGATGGAAGGAAGGGAAGATGGGAGAGGTAGAAGGGAAGGATGTGGAAGAGCAGAGGGAAGGGTTGAAGTAGATGGGTGGATACATGGATATGAACATACAGGATAATGATCATTAGAGATCTGAATTCATAGTAACCAAGTTGCAATTCTGGGTCCGGCTCCTATGACTCTGGGAAAACTTGCATGAAGTTCCTCACCTAGAAGATGTAGATGACAAAGCCATGGCTGCCATGGTGATGATGGTGAGTTTGTCTCCACAAAGTGGCCATAAGCACATTGGAACATTGAGACAAGGAGTTGGGGAAGTGGGCCAGTGATAAGGCTGGAGTTGTCCCTGGCTCCATCCTCATCACACACAACCCTTACACACACACACACACACACACACACACAAAAGCACCATTGTCAGGCCTATGATTGAGACACAACCCCAATAATTTCACTGAAGAGCAACCAAATGGGAAGCAGAATATCCCATATTAAATCAGATTTTTTAATTTTAATGGGAAACCTAATGCCAGTGACCTGGGCTTGAAACCTTAGCTTAGGCAATTATTAGCTCGGAGATTTTTAAGAAGTCATTTAGCCGTAGTGACCACAGCCTTCTCATCCATAAAACAGTGATAAAAAGGATGCTGCTTTTTTATAATGCTATTTTAACGTTAGGCCTGTTATGTAATCAATGTTTGCGTTTGAGTCTTGGATGCAGCAGGCCCCGTGCCCAGGACTGTCATGCATTCCAGATAATTCATAAAGGAGCCCAGGTTCATGGCTTTTCTCTTCCCTGCAGTCTGTGGTGGGGAGTCCACTGCATCAAGCCTTGAGTGCAGAGTCCGCTTGACATAGTCATTGAATAAACTTTTCTACAGTACCCCCAGTTGTCAGGAGTTTAAGGAAAGCCAAGAGCCCCTTTAGGACAGAAGGCCTGACAGGCCGAGAATCTGGGAGGGAGCGGATGCGGCTTAAATGTTAGTCTCGTGTGTATTTTGAAAATCAGTGTTACGGAGCTGCATTCACAGAGGATAAAATACACCTGTTCAGTGTTACAGTTGGATGCCGTTCCACAGTGAGCTGCCACGACACTGGAGATACAGAACGATCTTATCACCGCACCAAGGTCTCGCCTGCCTCCTCCTGCTCAAACCACCACCTGGCTATTGCATCAAGTGGAAGGATAATGGATGTTGAGGCTGAAACGGATATATTTTCGTGATAGAGACCCTCAGAGCCATGTGATCACCTAATAAAGAATCGCATTTAGGGGCCTCTGCTCCAAACTTCTGAATCAGAATCTCAGCTTGGTGTCTGGGAGCTGTAAGCTGTATCTTACATATTATTAACACCACCATCACCTCCACCACCAACCTTCCAGCCAACCCAGGCTGCAGAAGCAAAGCATCTTACTGGTGTCTGTCCCTCTTTCAGATGATGTAAAATGATATAAGAAACCGGGAGCGGTGGCTCACGCCTGTAATCCTAGCCACTCAGGAGGCTGAGGTCTGAGGATCAAGGTTCAAAGCCAGCTTCTTATCTCCGATTAACCTCTAGAAAACAGGAAGTGGGGCTTGGCTCAAAGGTAGAGCAGTAGCCTTGATCTGAAGAGCTCAGGGACAGCGCCCAGGCCAAGTTCAAGCCCCATGTCCCACAAAATTAAATAAATAAATAAAATAAAATGATAAAAGACACTTCAAAAGGAATATGAGCACCAAGGAAAGGGCCTCTACAAATATAAAAGTGTAATGACTTCCAAAAAACATTTCTGCTGCCAATCTCATTACAAATAAAGGCATCTGAGCTCCAGGAACCTCTTCTCTCCCCCCGACCCCCACTTCTGATCCCTCAGACTCGGTAGCACAGATTTATTCTCTCTTATAACACGGTGAACATTTGCATCTTTGAAAGGAAGAGGAATCTTTCTCCTCCTGGGTTCTCCAGCCCCATCCTAAAAAAAAAGAAATCAATGATACAAAAAATAATGAAAATAATGAAAGAACAGCTATGAGCCGATCCTCCCTTGACCGTGCGATGGTTTAATATACTCTACTGATTAAACTTAGAAAAAAAACAGATCATGAGGGAAAGAAAGATGAAAAGGGATGGGGGAGGCGCAGGTTACTAGGGAAAGTCACTCTGGCTCACAGTCCTGTATCACTGTAGCTTTTGTAAGGGTCGCAGGTGCTTTTCTGTATGTGCAGAGCCTTACTGCCTCAACTCACCCACCTCTCAGTACTTCAACAGCTATCCAACTCTTTGTGTTCCTTCTTCATCTTTCTTCTTTGTCCCCTCTCTTCCTCTTCTCCTCCTCTTCCTCCTCCTTCTTCCTTTTCTTCTCCTATGTCCTCTCCTCCTCCTCTTCTCCACCTTCTCCTACTTCCTCTCCTCTTCCCCCTACTTCTTCCTTCTTGTCTTCCCCCCCCCTTTACTCTCTTCCTCTCCCCTCTCCTTCATCCTCCTCTCCTCACATCCTTTCTCCATGCCAAGTCTTCCAAGAAAGCTGACATGCAGGGTAACAAGCATTCTACGGCATGCTGTGTGCTGTTCCTCACATGCATTCCAGTTCTGCTAGAAGGCCATTTCTCATTTGTCCCTGTCACACAGCTCCCATGTAGCAAAAAGAGGTTGTAACAAGAAGCGCTGTGTGCTCAGGCCTCCGCTGGATGGAAGGATTTCAGATGTGGAGTCCCCTCTCCTTCCAGACCCTTTTCTCTGCTTCAGCTGGCTCTGTTTCTGATAAATGGAGAGATGAACTCATCCAAGGTCAAGAGTATGCATCTCTGCTCCACGCTGGACGTCAACAGTGAGTCTGGAGAAGGTTTGGGATTTGGGAGCATGCTGGACCTTCAAGATAAGGACAGGCACAAGAGCGGACCTGCAACGTTTTTGACATATCAGCTCAGTCCTGCGAAGACAAAAGGACCTCATGTCTTCATCTTGCTTTCTCGTTCTCTGCCCATGTGATTTAAACCTGTCTGAGTAACAGATGCCACAAGGCTGGAACCCAATCAAGACTGGCTCCTGGCGCTGCACAGGAAACTGCCTTTGACCAGGCTCTAGCCCAGCCTTGGCTCTTTTCTGTCCTCTCAGCTCCTAACACCTCAGACTCAGCCTCTTCCACCACCAGCCGTCCCCTCTGGCCAATGTGACTGCTCTGCTGACCTCAACTTTCATGATGATTTCCTGATCTCACCCTCCCAGGATGGCTCTCGGCCCAGTGACTGAGAGCTCTGCCAGACCCTGGGCTGACACTGAGCTCATTCTGTCATCCCCGATGGGTCCAGATCAACAGAAGACACCTGCTGCCAATCCCACCATCGTTCCATTCATCTCTGCAAACTGAGTCCTCTGATTGGACAAACATTCTGATTAGGTTCTGCGAAGGGATGCTGTCTGATTTCTTCCAACGACGGGGCTACAGTGTCCTCGTGTGCATGTGTGAGCCGAGCTCAGTCATTAATTCCTGCCAGGGTCGAGAGGATTCCACAGGTCCTGAAGAATGTCTTTGAAGCGTGGCTGTATTACGAACACAGGTACCCTCCCTTCATCTCCCTCGATGCTAACGGTCTCATGTGGCAGAATTTGCCACGGCATCACTCCGCTCTGTGGGCTCTTCTTGGCACAAAAGGCCATAAACCTTGTCTGAGCAGGAAATAAAGATGCTAGATTTTTTTTTCTTCCTGCAGTATCATGAGATGTTGAAGATTTTAGTCCCAAGAGTTAAACATCAAGCCAATAAAAAATAAATAATAAAGAGAAAGGTCAGGTTTGGACGCTACTAGAATTAAAGATCAAAGGTGGTCTTACCTAGCCAGCAAGCTCGTAGCTGGTTACTCCATTCAGCCAGTCATGGGACACCCTAACCACCCTTTACAGAGAGCCCTTTACAGAACAGCTCTCTGCCAGCCAGCCTTCATCTGTGAGATCTGAGCAGATTATCTTTCCAGAGTCCTCATTAGTCATCACCCATCTCTCTCACTCTGAACGCCATCCACTGTGACTCTCCCTGGGATGGAGGACTCTGACCCCATGGGCCAGTCCTACCACTGTGTCTGATCTTAGCACTTCCTGGGCTTCTTTCTCACACCTGACTTTGGCTGTGCTTCCCTCTTGACATTCTGTTCTCATTCAAGGACCTTTATGCTGGCTCTGCTCCTCTCTTTCAGCTCTGTCGTGTGTAAGTTTGGGAGTTTGACTGGGCTCCCTGCCTTCTGCCCCTATTGTACACTGGCCGCAGCCTGATGCCAGGAGTTGGTGTGAAATGCATGGTGGGTCTGTGTGCCATCTTGGGCTAGAACTACAACAGTGTTGCTCTCTTGATATGTGTCCTGGACCCATCTTCTTATTTGCTAATACAACAAACTCTACAGATTAAGAAGTAAAGAAAATCTTGTTTAGCATAGTAGCTGAAATAAAGTGTTTACTTCACATTCACTTTTGATTTCTATTCATCATCATCATCCAATCAATAGGAGAGGGCAGAGAATCATACATATGTCAATATTGCCTTTAAGCCGTGCTGACTCTGTCATTTTCTCAGCTTCTCATTTTTTTGGTGATATAAAAAGCTTTACATCAAGACATGTGAAAGGGTATCAATGTATGTGAATTAATGCACCTTCTATCTGGCAAATACCATGTAACCCTTCTATTAATTACAATAAAAATATATGAAAAAAAAGCTTTACAAAGATACCTACTTCAGAGCATAACCAAATAATACACGAATTAATCATGATATAGTATGTACTTGTTTTTTTAGCATTGTACCAGTTAGGAACTTCCCCCATATTATTTAAATTTTAAAAATTAAAGTCTCCTAATCATCCCCCTCAAAGTATCAGATCCCATGAATTATACTGGAAGCCTCATCTGTTCCTCTACCATTATCATCACGTTGCAGTGTGCAAGCACAGTTTCCACTTCATAAAAACGTAATATGCTACTCAGGAATCACAGACAAATTATGGGGGAAAATGAGTCAATAAACTTTTATTATCCCAGTCCTTAATGCTGTTATTAATACTGAAGTAATTTAAAATTAATTTCTATTCAGAGTGGGATTTATGACAGAAAATTCCAAGACTAAGCTAGCCGGGACACCTACTGAGAATCCTTTGGAGACTACAAGACTGGGTAAAGTCACCTAAGAATCGTCACTGAGGATGAAGGTGCTCTCTACACCCCTGGGTTGTGGGAAGCCCGAGGAAAGAGAGATGCTGAAGAGGACAAAACCTCTCTGGTTTGATGTAATCCGAACAGATGCAATGAGAACCCTAAGGAAACCCCAGGCGTGGAATAAGCAATTGGGACCTGAGCATGGCTTGAAAAGCTACAGATTTCTGGGCTTTGTTCAGAGTTCCCTTGGCTAACTTGTTTCTATTGTGCATCTGATCGATCATCTCAGGTAAATATGGCTAAGCTACCGTTTCTTTGCTAGCCTACAATTTCACTGATTTGTTGCTTTCCTTCCACTACTTACTACGTGCTGGAGAATCAAAAGTGAACCTGATACCCTACTGTCTTAGAGTTTATAGTCAGCTTGAGAGAAATACTCTCCCCACGCAAAGGTCTACCAGGCCAAGGGTGCCACAGGAAGAGAGCCAGTGCTGCAGTTGGAACGAGGTGCTTGTCCTAGCCCGAGTTATTCGAGAAAGAAGCATACTTCAAACGTGTAGGTGTTCTGGCCAGGGATTTTGAATTTTCAGCCCATGAATGATTTTTTTAAGAACTCGTCAAGTAGGTTCAACATTTACATGATGCAAGCCATGAGATAAATCTGTAATTAAGTTTCAACATCCTACTCACACGAAAAAGATGCTTAGAGTAAAAACAGTCTAAATGGAACATCTTTTACAGATTTACAGTTAGGAGTCCTTAAAATATGAATTTACCATAATTTTAAATGAAAATATGAATCCCCATCCAGTGGGTATTAGCTTTGTCTTCACTTAGCAAGAATTAACTTCCCAAGCAGAAAACCTTTTTAATTCAGAACTCATTACTTGGTCTTGGTTCACCCCAACTGCTTTTGACATGACCTCAACTCAAAGCTGAAACACGGGAAGAAAAGTAAGAATGCACACCAGAACGAATAAAGATATACATGGGACAGGGAATTACAATATATAGATGCATGTGGGACTCAGGTCTTTAGGTCAAGATTTGCTTGGATTGCTTCATAACTGATAAACTCCCTTCTCCTACAATTCCTCCTCTAGAAGTTGAAAAAAAAAGAAGCCATTTGAGTTGTTCCATCAATATTTCTCCCTCTTCTACCCAGGTTTTAACAAAGTGGATTTACAATAGCACCAAACTTCCATTATATATACATATTCATACATACATACACATGTGCACATATATGTTTATATTATAGGCATGTATTATATGTGATTATATTTATGTTATATGTTATATTTATGATGTTACGTATATTACACATAATAGTGTATGTATAGAATCAGGAAATGTTACTACTGGACTCCACCCTAAGTGATATGCTTCAGCAATTGCAGTGGCTGTGTGAGCAAGACAAGTGCAGAATGACAGGACATATAAACCACGTGTGCTGGGCATCGATTATTGCTAGACAATAGGACTCTTCTGGGAGGAAACCAAGTCCAGGGAATCAAGCTTTGCACGCCTCCTTGTATGAGCCCAGACACACACTGGTGATTACTTGCCACAGTGGTAACAATATAACTCCCTGACCAACCCTGGAATTCTCTCGCACAAGATACTTTGGCAGCAGGTAGCAAAGTAAAGCGGAGAAGAGCGTCTAAGGGATTCTCTTTAAGGGCATTTGATGAAAATGTTGACTGGCCCATGGCTGATTTTATTCTTATCGCTTAAATGTTAGTTAGTTAGTCAATTTGAATGTTAATTAGCCATAATGACAAGGAGTGTCTCTTTTTATGATCCTCTTAAAAAATGTATCCAGGGGCTAATAAGCAATGGGTGCATCCCATGAATATAATAAGTAAATAAATTAGCATCCGTTAATTTAAATGTAAGCAAACTGCACTAAGAGGCTTTTCCTCGGCTCGCTCTGTATTTTCATTATTTTCCTCCCAGCACTCTCCTCTGTGTCTCATCAATTTCATGACCCAAACAGTATACTCTACAGAGGAAGAGCAAGGTCAGATAGGATGGAATCGGGGTAACACGAGCGGGCTTTTCTCACTTGGCAGACACGCGCTGTCCGTGTGCCTCCGGGGTAGGTAGAATGAAGGTCAAAGCTCGTGAGATGCCGCTAGCTCTACTTTGGCAGAGTGCTGGTTTGGCTATGGGGACCCATCTGAAGGTCCAGTGTAGTCATCGCCAAGGTGAATGTGGTCCAAGAAATACCTCCCTTTCGAGAGTATTCTGAAGCTCAAGTGACAAGCTAAGAGAATGACCAATGATATCAGCCACAATCAAAGGATTGCTGAGCCATACAAAGACTGGAGACTGAACCCCTCCAGTGGTTGGCTCAGGGAAAACCTACCCGCCCCATTAACTTGTTTCTGTAACCTGTTGTTTCTCAGGGGAACACAACCATAAATACACCTGAGCCAGCAGAAAAGGGGAGAAGAAAGGGATTCTCTGGACATCCCTGGATGTCTGCTCACTCTCTCATTCACCCACTCACTGAGAGCCAATGGCTCATAATCCTATAGTCCTAGCTACTCAAGGAGATGAGTCTGAGGAACACAGTTCAAAGCCGTCCCTGATTGTCTATGGTACTCTTATCTCCTATTAATCACCAAAAAAAAAAGCCAGAAGTAAAGCTGTGACACAAGTGGTAGAGCACTAGCCTTGAACAAAAGCTCAGTGACAATGCTTAGGACTTGAGTTCAAGCCCCAGGGATGGAAAAAAATAATAAAATAGACAAAAAGAAAACGATCTAGGCTAATGTCTAGTCTGTCTGATTTTTTAAATAATAACATGGATATTATGCTTTGATTTGCAATATTTTAGCAATGTGAGGGTCTAAGTATAAGATGCTGAAATTAATACAGACTGGATTTCAGGAGGGCTGCCTGATCTTCTGTCTGTACTCCAGGCCAGTGAAGGCTAATGCAAAAAACATTTGTCAAAGTTACCTACTATTAAAGAATATCGATCTTATTTCTGCAGTTTGTTGTAAGGATTGGTTCCTTGGTTTCTTGGGTTCCTTTTTATTTCTATTTGGGCTCTCGTGACACACTAAGCAGCAAAACTCAGAAGCAGTGACAAAAGGGATGCTTGAATTCATGAGTAACCTGTCCTGAGAGGAAATTCCATTTGCTTGAAATGAAAAATGGAGACAGGGTTCAAGGTTGTATTCAGTTGTGTATTGAGAAGAGAGGGCCATGAAATGATGGGGCCATGAGGATCTGGGAGAGGAGACCTTTCGTGTAGAGTCCGCAGAGACAAATCAGAGTGGTGAACACAGACAGCTTGGTGTAACACTGTACTGCTGCCCTATCTGTCAAATTTACATTGCAACTCTGCTGGGCCCAGCTATAATTTCAAGTTTGATAGCATGGTTGACAGTCTATTATGCTCAAAGCATTTTTCTTAAACTTTTACTTTCAAAGGAAATCACAGCTTTCCTGTTCTTTTCTATTTGTCATACATGAATACTGTCAAGATAGAGTCTCGGAGGGATGTGTGTGTGTATATTTTATCTTCATGTAGTAAAAGGGGTTCACCCTATGTAGCCTTGCCTTACAGAAAGCCCTAGATTAAAAAAATAATAATAAAAAGGTAAATGCTGGACCAGGATCGTGGCCTAGTGGAAGAGTACTTGCCTAGCATGATTGAAGCCCTGGGTTTGATTCCTCTGGACCACCTACACAGAAGAAGCCAGAGGTGGCGCTATGGCTCAAGTGGCAGAGTGCTAGCCTTGAACAACAACAACAAAAAATCGTTCAGGCTCTGCATTCAAGACCCAGGACTGGCTGGCACGCACACACACACACACACACACACACACACACACACACACACACACACACACACACACACTAAGTGGATGCAAAAATCTTACATTTGAAATGTATTAAGCCAGCACTTAGAGATACAACTTTCTCAAACACAGTTGTCGGAATCCCTCTTTCATCCTGTTTCATGTTTTACTTCTGTGCAATCAAGAACACAAGAGGCAAGGAAGGGAGCTGGTTTACATGTGCCATTTCTGTCACATCAGGCCTTCCCAAGAGTTGGGAAACCAAGACTTAACTCTTGGAGAAGACACATGTGGAAGAGAACAACCACATAAACTCAGAGGCCAATGATATTGAAGCCAGTCAGCTATGCTACTGACTGTAAACCACACTAAAGAGTGCCACACAATCGATTGCCCAGCGTGCTGAGAACAGAAGCATAGACTACTCCGAGAAGCCAGGTCTACACCAGGGCTTTCCTGCATGAATGGTCAAAACCTTATGAATGATCACTCTTGCTCAATACCAGCAGGTGTTTATTTAAGACATGTTGTCAAAGTGCAGAACATTTTTATCATAAACTCTAGGGCTCACTGCTTAGCACAGACTGAAAAAATATAAATGAAACAATATGAAAAGAGGACGAACAAGCAGCATAAAGCTGGAAATGTCAGTTAGGACTCTGGAGTTGCCCCAGTTTCAAACTCAGAGAAATATTGCCTAATTAATGATATTCAGTATGTACTAAAATATCTTATGAAAGACACTAATATTCATCCATGGGTGATTTTTTTCCCAGTTGTGAATATTACAAAATAAAAAAAGAGGTCTAGCATGTGTGTCATCACCCTTATAAAATGAAGGCTTCATAATTCCCCTTCGGGAACTGTTCCTTTCTCTTCCTTGGGTTTGTAAAAAGTATTTTCATTCAACACCTAATCCAGTTAGTCAGTCTGGAAAAAAAAAGTCATACAGTGACAAGAAAGACATGAGGTAAATTTTTCCTTGAGTGATCATCATTTGACCCCAACTAAAGAAAATAAATACAAAGCATATGCAAAAGCAGACAAGGTAAATAGCTACCCCACTGGGCAGCCTGTGAACCACAGGCAATCTCGGCGGCTGTGTTTATACTGTACTATATTCTGTGGGCCCCTTCAGGCTATATTTACAAGAAGCATAACTGATTCCCAGCCACCACCTTGCTTCAGGTTCAGCTGCTGGCTGCGTCTCCCTGGCCAGGGATCCTTTCAGTTGGAACCAAGGAAATCTACATCACTGTGCACATACGAACAAACCCCAGACTAAATATGGCACCACATCCGTTCCCAGCTCACACCCAGTGAGTGCTCAAGCCAGGTCTCACGCGTACAATGGTGTGACCTTCATTCAGGGTTGGCAAGGTGAGCCTCCAATCTGTTGACTCATGTCTAACACCTCAGGTCAGGGAAGTAAGGTCAGGAAAATTGTCAATGTCATACTCCAAGACTCCATCATCCCGACAAGCGTGATGGATGAGGCCAAGAGAGGCGGAGAGCTAGGAGGCCTCAATTGTGAGGAGCTGGCTACAGGACGTCTGACCATTTTAAAGTCGAGACTTGATGTTGTCTTGTGATTCTTTCAATGTGTCTGCGAAACGCATACCCACCTGGTACCGTATCAGTGAACTACGTAAAATTCTAAGGGCTGTAGATGGGCACATGTTCTGCCATCTTGGCAAAAAAGGAAAGATGGAAGAAAAACGAGTAAGTCTTAGAACACATCCACGGGGAAGTTCAAGTCCCCTTAGGGGAAAAAAAAGCCGAAATCATAGAAATCAGCACTCACCACCAAGAACAACTTAGAGAATCGCCCCAGCGGTGCCAGCCCAGCTTCATTTCACACTACGACAGGATATTAGCTAAGGAAACAAGGCTTAACGAGCCTTGAGGAGGAATTTGCAGAAGTCTCTCAAGACACCCATGCAAGCTATATAAAGAAACATGGGCTCCGTGGCAGAGAAGTGGTAGACGGATCCCAACTAAACGGATCTATGTCTTTGATGATCTGTCTCTTGGTGTATGGTCCTGGGTTCACTCCAGTTCAACAGATACAGCAATGGCATGGTCAAAACGAGAAAGAAATCCGGCTCTGAAGGCTCCATGCAAATGAAGACACGGCAGAGTCCAGACCCACTGTCACTCCAGAGGGTGGAATCTATACTGCAGGCTCCCCTGGACCATGTAGGTAAAAAGTGAGCTTGTGGTTACGACTAGGCCACGGGCAGAGCTGGCTCCGCACCTCGGGATGAGGGAAGTTGGGTTTTCAGGGTGACACTGGCTGTTTGTGGGCATTTGAGGATCTTGGAGGGAGAGCCACCATAGCAGAGACCTGGACCTGGCTTCCCCCCTAGATAAAGCCCACAGCACATGTGGGAGCTCTTTGACTCTTCCTCTAGGTCTCCCTGCAGCTGCCACAGCAAGACACCCTGCATCTGAGAGCTGACTAAAGTCAAAGCATGTTTCCCAGGTATGTCGACGACAGCTAAGCTGGGGGTGAGTATTTACTAAACTTCTTACAGCATCAAAGGAAAGACTTAAGGTCCTACCACCAACTCTCAAAGTTGGTAATCTGATTAAACGATTCCTTCTCTGTTTGGCATTATAGAACCCATCAGCTCACCTCCAACACTGCATTTCACTGCTTCTACTTCTATTCCCACACATACCACGCTCTGTTCACTGGGTGTACCAAGGTCACTTGCACAGGGCGTGTTCGACGAACACTTATTCAAGTCCTCGAGTGAATTAATTCAGGCAACAGTGAGAACCGTAGAAGAACCCCAAGCCAAGTCATCTTGGGTGAACCACAGAGACTCACCAACTCGTGGGACTGTGAGGAGGTTTGTCATTCTAACAGAATCCGAATGCCAGGAGATTCAACTTAACCCTTACACTTTCCCGCTTGTACCATGCCTCCACCCCATTGCCCAGTGGTTATTTTAAACGTAGAGTCTCACTCGATATCCGGTCCAGCCTGTGCTTCAGACTTGTGCTTCCTCCACACCACAGGAGACTGTAGGCAGGTGCCGCTGTGCTCAGTCACAGAGTAAAACAAAGTCTCACTTTTATGACCAGGCTGGCCTTGAAACTCGACCCCAAACACCTCAGCCTTTTTTCTAAGTAGCTCAGATTACAGTCATTGGTGTCATGTCACTTGGCTCTGAGACAGGTATTTTAACACGATTCAAGAGATGACTTTCTAAGAGGACCATACGCGATGATAATGGAATAAGTTACAAGTACCTGTGGGAGGAAATACTTCCACACACTGTGGACATGCAATAGCATGGACTGCTTGATAGAGTATATAAATCCTAAAAAGAAGGAAAGAACGAAATTCACAGGCACAAAAGGGCACTGGGGTGACAGGCTCACCTTCCCTACAGTTCCAGAGTTGAATGATCAGGTTACAAATCCTCACTCATCTGTGTCTCCCACCATCTTTCCCTTTGGGATATGAGGAGAAAGCATTCCATCTGTGGAGACAGCTATAAAACGACTCGACCTCCTGTCTTCTAGGAAACGGAGTCATCTTTCATAAGCAGCATCAGAGCGCTACCTTCAACGCATTCTTCTGTACCATCAACTTCTGCACAGAACCCAACGCGTCTGAATGCTCTGCTAGGTCATCTATTTTATGATACCTAATGCCTTTAAGCAACTTACTCCAGAAGACTACATTGTTTTATTGGAAAATATATCCATTATATTACATGCACGATGGCCAATTCCACCGAATGAAAGTGTTCAATAACTCAGCGTTGGGATGGCTAGATTAATAGCTGTTGAATCACACTTTAAAAAAAAAAAAAAGGTTCCCGCATTAGATCAGATGACCTTCAATGGCCCTGATTACAGCTGAAGGGAGTCTCACCGTCTGAGCTTTTGGAGTTCCTACCACAAATGACAGACGTTGATCTGCCGTAAGCTCTTTCTGGAGAGACGCCCAGACTCGCCAGGGCCCTCAATTGTTCTGATATTGCAAAATAAAGTCCAAGCTTTGAGTGTTTAACACTGCACTTAAGGACAAAAAAAATTTATCTCACTTACTTTTGCAGCCAATCTTATCATATTACCACAGCCCATCTCTTCCATGAATAACGTTTGAGATGAGGTCAAAAGCACATGAACTTCTGAAGAAATTGTCCTTGTCTTTAGTCTCTATTCCATTTACATGTTGCCAGGGAGTGCAACATGGTTTTTTTTTGTTTTGTTTTTACAAAATACATGAACTTTCCATGTGTTGGGGGTATGAGTGTGTGTGTGGGGGGGGGGGGTAAGTCCATTCTGAAGGAGTGGCTTCTTTTGTGGCAGAAATTTACACTATTAGGAAAGAACCAACCAGCCTAAGAAAGTCTGTGAAAGTCTTAATAATGTGAAACTACTGACAATACACAAGCTCTATTTTTAAAAATAAGAATAAAGTATATATTCCCGTTACTCTTTCCATTTTCACTGCCCTTAATGTAACCTACGAATCCCATAATTTAGAATATACCTTAATTTAGTGAATTAATAAACACATTTGACAGTGCCTTACTGATGTTGATGTAGAAGCCCAAGAGTTCACGTACGCAGATCATAGTCTCAAGAATACAGAGAAGCTGAGGAAACCAAATGGTGACAATGAGACATCCCTACATGAGGCCTACCCTATTCTGGGCCTGATTTAGGATCAAGAAGAAAGAAATGATCAGCAATGTGAAGGACTTAGAAGATGGCTGCCACACCTGGCACGGTCATCCGTAATAAAATAAGAGTTGCTATTCCGTAACTGTCACCGCTGGCCACTGAAGAACACATGGCTGTAACTGCTTCTGGATAAAATTAGGTTAGCTATCAGGAAGTGTAATTTGCTTTTGTTTTCAAACCTGAGCTCAGCCAGCACTGGTGTGTTTCACTAAGAGATCGGTGCCTGTGGCCTCTGGGTTGAGCTTTGCAAGGTATAAAATGGATGCCCATCGGTGGCGATCACCTCAGGAAAACATGGCCCTACACACACAGCGAGCCTGCCAGGGAATGCTTTGCAGTTCCAAGCCTTGAAGAGGAATCAGCTCAAAATATGCTGAAAGGCTGCTATTCCTATGGCAAGGCTTCTGACAGGAGGTCTCTCAGGTCTCCCCCCTTTAAAGACCCAAGACATAAGTCAGCGAGGGGTGGGTCTCCTCATGGTGTAATAACCACTGCTATCTAATTAGACACAGTCTCCCCAGCGAGGCGTCAACTGTGCAGTGGAGACTGGTGCTAGTAAATTAAATTTTTTTTTAATCCTGCTACAATCACTCCCTTGACATACCCCTTTCCTTAAGCTCTCCTCTCAGTTATATTTTTATTTATTGTAATTAATCTAGTAATAAGACTTGTTTCCATATATCTGTGTGTACATATATATGCATATGATCAAAAAGAAAGAAATAATCCAATTGAAGGACTCAAAAAGATGACTATCTACACATATATATTCACATATATGTATCTATATACCTACACACATATACACACATACATATATATACACATACATACATATATATGTCAACAAAAATAGGCAAAAAGAGTTATGTCTCTTATTTATCTCCTTGGCAGCTATTGGGGGGGTGGGGAGTGAAAGCTATAAATAGAGACATTTTTCTTATGGAGTAAAAATGTCTGAGTGCACATCTGCAAGAAAGGAGCAGAGCCACGAAGGAATAAGGCTCAGAACTCAGAGGGGTAAGGCGGTTCAGAGATAAGGAGGGAAGACAAAGGGGAGCCCTAGAATCTGGGCTGGGGCAAGGGGTAAAGGGGGGGAGTCTAGCTTATCCAAGTTTAGGCCCTGCCTCTGGATTTTCTCCTTAAGAACTGGTTGCTGAGAGGAAGAAAGAAGAAGTAGAGAAGATTAAGACCCGGAGATCATTTCCTACAGCCCAGCAAGGAGGTCCAGATCCTGGACCCTGGGGCTGGGGGGGCGGGGCAGGGTTCAACCTTTTCTAGAAACCTGGGCTTCTGTGTTCCTGAGGCTGAATGTCCCTGGGAGACAGTCTCCAGGCTGGGGACACCATGCCACCTCCACCCACCATCACCATTCAGTACAGATTCCCTGTAAGGGAGAAAGGGAGGGAAAGGGAGGGAGAGGGAGAAGGGGAGTAAGAAGGAGAGCGAGAAGGGGAGCGAGAGGGGGAGCAAGGAAGGGAGGGTGGAGGGGGAGCAAGGAAGGGATGGTGGGAGAGGGAGAGGGAAAGGGAGAAGGAGAGGGAGAGGGACAGGGACAGGGACAGGGACAGGGACAGGAAAGGGGAGAAATACTGAAACAGGCAGACGGCAGACGTTGGCCAGCCAATGAAGAAGTGAAGCATTTAACAAAACAAGCCCATTTTCCCAAGATTCTCAGCTCCAACTTGATCAATGATTCTGCAACACTGAATCATTTTTAATTTAAAGCTTCTGGGAAGTGTGTGTGTGGGGGGGGTGGGAACCCATCAACCATAGGCACAGTTGGCAAGCGCTGGGCATTAGCATTTGGCAGCGTTTATTATCGCTGTTTATGATGGCATAAATTAAGTTTATGCTGATATAATTAATAACCCTAAATTTGGGAATAATAAATAGTAATATTTATTCGGAACTGTGCTGTCTGAGGAAGGTGGATGGAGTTCTCCGGCCCTGGATTCTGTCTCTGTGGTGCAGGGAGACTGGGAAGGGGTGAGAGAGAGAGGGAGCCCCTGGGAATCAACTCTCAGAACCCCGAGCCAGTCCCATGAATCATTTAGCACTATGCTAATGACTTAGCAGCAGGGCCTTGAGAGTTCCCAGAGCAAATAATTTCCATTTTTATCTCCACCAATAAGTAAATCAGCAAGACTGAAGGTATTATCTCTTTCCAGAGCCAGGACCCACCCATCATTTCCTCCTTCAGTCAATATGGCTCCTCGTTTTTATCTCCACTACTGGACAGATGGACACAAATGAACTGCTTGGGATTTTGGTGTTATTTTGTTTCTGTTTCTGTGTTTGAGTCTTCTACCTCGGTCCACCTGTCAGGAGAGATGTCACATCAGGGATATCATGAAGATTCCCTTCCAACCAGGATTTCAGAATGGCTAACAGGCATTTGCAAAGGAAACTTAAAAAAAAATGAAGGCAGAAAAGAGGGATGACTGCATTATGAAGCATGTCTTTCATTTTATAAAGCAGTAAACAAAACCAGAAGGTTAAAAAAAATCTTCCTGTAAATGGCCCCACTGTTTAGAAAAACAAATGTCTTAGAATTCCACGTGGGCTGAGACTTCTTGTACCATCTGACCAGACTCAACTAACACATTTTCCCCCCATTTCCTGGCACAAGGCATGAGAGAACTAAGGAAAGCTATACATTGGCTTGTTGCAGATGCACTGAATATGAGGGTTGGTGTCAATAAGACTAATTTCAGATTCCTTTCTGAGGGGCTGGCAATTTGTTTACATTTGCATCCAAATGAAGAAGAGTCGATACCCTTCATGCACAACGGTTTACGTGGATTCAAGTATTAGCTGTTGTCTCAAGCTAGCCATTTAACTTTGGGCCTGGAGGAAAGGTTTGAACTCAGGGCCTCACAGTTGTCCCAGCTTGCTTCCCTGCTCAGCCTGGCACACCACTATTTAAACCATGGCTCCTGTCCCTAGCTTTTTATTTGCTGATTATTGTGGAGATGAGGTCTCGTGGACTTTTCTTTTGAGGGCTGGCTTTGAACCTTAGGCCTCAAGATCACAGCTTCCTTACTAGCTCAGATTACAGGTATAAGCCATATACCGCTCCCCCAACACACCCCAAACAACTGTATCTAATCATGAAACCATTCCGAAATTATCTGCTTTCTCCACTTTGACCCAGCCACAAGTGTCACCTTCATTCTAACCTGGTTTGTTCTGACCCCTTTATTCAGCTTCTTATTCTTTAGGGAAGATCCTAAGAGGCATAGAACCACTGCCTTCTATTTGGCTGATTTACCCAGAATTCAGTGCCATCCAATGCACATAAGCAGGCGCTAAGTGGATCAGCTTGAAACAATATAATCAACCATCTTCACGTTTTGTTTCCCTCCTCAGACCCGCGTTGCTAAGAGAGATCCTTGGCTTGGAAAAGCCCTACATTCTACTATTATTTCCCAAGGAAATCCCAGCTCTGCCTCTCTGTCCATGGTTACTGAAACCTCCTGCCCATCCTCAAGAGACTCCATCACCATCCTCACAAAATGGCACAACTCCACTTCTGCACCTTCTTACATGGCTCCATGGAGGCCCGTGATTCATTGTGAAAGGGGAAAAACAATTCACCTTCTAAGAGGTTAAGTGCCAAATTCAAGTTTAAGTTCCCGAGTCTTTCTGCAAAGTCTCTTTGCAATTCAGAGGCCCCAAGGGGAAGATAATCACTGCTAAGAAATCTGTGACTTAAATGGGTCTGGGGAGAGCAAAGTTCTGAACATCAGCAACCAGCAACCTCCCCCATACACACACACACACACACACACACACACACACACAATGTACCCACAATGGTGTGAATGTGGCCTGGAGGAGAATGTCCATCCCAGCAAGAGTTCAGGTAGAAGTCAGATTAACCACACACTGAAGCTAGGTCCTGGGAAGAGCTTTCAGGGGTGGTGGGAAGGTTATGACTTTCCAAGCCTTTTGTGGTAACACATCCCCAACCCCTGGCATCTCAAGTCTTTTCCTGACGAGACATATGCTATGACCCGGGCATGTCCCTTCCTATCTGTGGAAAAAGGCCATCATTTCCAAATTCCTCCCAGCCACGTGCGCTCTGCATGATCCAAGTGCCTGCAGCCCCTGATGAAAGCTGTTCTATAAACGAGCAGGGTAATTTGAGTCATCGTAAATTATAGAAATGATGATGAACGGCTGTGTCACCGACAAGAAGCTGGCCGGCCATGTGGGAGCACAAAGCCACTGGGGATAGGCCAAAAAACATGCGCGCCCCCCGCCCCCACCAGGCCTGAGGCCCCTGAGTCACTAAGACCCCAGCGACCTTTCAACCAGTGACCCGCACAGGCCTTGGACTCAGAGGTACCATCATCAGAAATCCCCAAGCCTGAAGACTGCAGAGTGCTTAGGGGTCCTCTGTTCTTCTCTACCAGCAGAAGGGAAAAGCTGAGCCACTCAGAGTGTGTGTACGTACATACACACACATACACACACTATGTACACACACACACACGGGTTACAACTCCAGAGTCCAGGGATCTGCCCATTCTCTGCTGAACCCCGGGTGATAACACAAGGGAGAACAGGCTTCAGAAACGAGCCAGAACAAGAGAACATCCCTCAGGACACCTCTGGTCGAAAATGAACTGTATAACTTGCGGGTGGGGGTGGGAGGGAAACACTGCACGAGAACAAGGGAAGGGGTGGCACTGTTCAAAAAGAAATGCACCATTACCTGACTTATGTATCTGTACCCCTCTGGAGGTCACCTTTACAATGTATATAGTACCCACACATGCACACGTTGCAAGAGCAGCTGGGAAATGCTAAGCTAGAAGGCCTTGATTGGTTATGTAGCCATTTTAATTCTATTTTTACAAGCTGTAGCTTTGATTGCATTTCATCATTTATCACGGATGCCTTTCTTATGTAGCATTGACTTCTCATTTTTTAACCTTTTTAACCTCATTTGTTGCTTGGCCTTTAGAAGCAGTCTGTTCTGAGGTCGTAAACGTTTACTTTTCTTGGTTACAGAAATTTACCTATCATTCTGTTTTTTTTCATTTTAACTTGAATTTTTGCTTCCTGCTTAGTGTGTGTAAGTGTGTGTGTAAGAGTGTGTGAGGGTGTATGTGTGTGTGTGTTGATCCTAGGACTTGAACTCAGGACATAGGCGCTGTCCCGGAGGGTTTGTGGGTTTTTTTGCTCAAAGATGGCACTCTACCACTTGAACCATAGGTCTACATCCAACTTTTTTAATGGTTAACTAGGGATAAATGTTTTATGGTCCTAGGAAGGACCATGCTTGGCTGGCTGCAAAACATCATCTTCTCATCTCATCCTCCTGAGTAGCAAGGATTACCAGCTGTGAGCCATGATCCCATGGCAGTTTGGGAGGGTTTAGTTAATAATTCTGATTTTATTTTTCCTATATCACCATCTTACTATCGCTTTATTTTCTCAATTTTTAGCTTGCGTTTGTGTTTCTTTAACCAAGGAAAGTTTGAATTGCAAGGAATCATTTAAATTGTAGATTTTTTTTCATGTGTCACTTTTAGATTTACTTCCCCTTTCAGTATTTTTTTTCTGAGCATATTTTTTCTCTTTGCAAGTATATGATGTCCATTCCTATAGTAAAAAGAATCCATCACAGCAGGAAAGAGGCTTGCACCGTGCCTGCACACTTTGAGACACATATTTGTGAATGTGAGTCTGGCCACATCTGCTCCCTGCTGTGTGACTCTGGAGACCCCTCTGAACCTCCCAGTCACAAACTGAAGACGTAGACCCTTCTGAATAGACCTTACCAGATAAAGCCAGCAACCACCAGCCCCATACAGGGATGCAGAAGCCGGGGAGAAGGAGAAGCAAAGACACCTATCTTCCCTTTCCCAACCAACATGCCCCTCGGCTAAGGCCACACCTTGTTTTAAAATTGCATCTAGAACCCAGTTTTCACTGTGAAGGAACCACACGTGCACACACGCACACACACACACATAGAGTCCTGCATCTGCCACACTTAAGCAAGCCGATGGACGTTGCTGGACCTCCACTGGAAGAGAGGAGGTCTGGACTCACTCGCTTCCTCTCCTCTGGCATTAACTGCCCATCATGTTTTCCCTCTGTCGCCAAAGCAACATGGCGGTCCTGGCATGCTCACAAATGGAGGACAGGCCATTCCCTGTGGCCAGGCAGACCCCACACAAAGAAAGTGGTTTCTGTCCCAGCAAGGCCTTGCCCAGCCCAGCCCCTGCGTGACGCAGCAGTGGGTAACCGGGGTCAGGGCTTGGTGAGCGCAGGTGGGGACGGGATGGAGGGGGTGGTGACGTACTTGCCGTGGATGACGCCATCCGGGTTGAGCATGGGGACAATCTTGAAGATGAAGTTTTCTCTCAAGAGCTTCGCCACTGGGTCCTCGCTCACCAGGAACTCCAAGGTGCCCTTCACCACCCAGCTGGCATTGCTCTCGCCCGGGTGGACTCTGGCGGTGATCACCTGACAGGGTCGACGTCCTGCGGACAGGGAGACATAAGAGAGTTGATGCGCTTTCTGCGTCCACTGAGACGGACAGAGTTCTCAACGGGCTTGTTCACCGACATACAGATCTGACCTGACGTGACCCGTCTTCCACCCCCTTGCCTTTCACAGTCTGCAAGATGCAGGAAAGTAACAAGTTCAAGCTCAAGGCTGCTGGGTGTGAAAAGAAGACTGTGCTGAGCCCATCATCAGCTTCCCGGTCTCCATTAGACCTCACAGGTCCAAGAGCGACTCTTATCTCCTAAAACTCTCCTCTCTCCTCAGCAAGGGAAGGGCTGACATAACAGGCCTATGGTACCCTGCCTGCCTAAGTGATGTATTTTTACTGACTACGGTAAGAAGAGCTTGCTTTAATTCCTTGTAGGTCATTCGCACGTGAGAGATAGCTTGTTGATACCTTCCCTTAACCAGGTGTCTTGAACACATTCCAGGAACGCTGGAAGACACCGGGTGGAAAAAGTCCAGTAAATTATAGTCTTTGTTCTCTCAGAGACCATAACACTTGTCAGCCGTGACAGATACACAAGAAAATAGTGACAAGTGAGCTAATGGAGCTGTACACGGGGGCCCCGAAATAGATCTGACTGAGAAAGAGAAGGACATTGCCAAAGAAGCAATGGAACCTGGACTGGGGAAATCTCACAGAAGAAAAGAGCGTCTCTTACCAAGTTTGTTTTTTTTTTTCAAAAAGGATCTTCTGAGTAGAAAAAAAATGACACGAATATGCACACACATGTACACAACACACACACACACACACACACACACACACACTACAAAGGAGAATTGATACACTCCACACTGAAAAATGAGAAGCTGCATGTGGCTGGAGCTAAGGGCTAGCGGTGGTAGAACACGGATGGGAAAAGTAGGCTGGTTGTCCCCACGGGTAAAGAATCCACTTTGTAGGTTTTGTTCAGGATTGTGAGTTTTCCTGCGAGTCAGACATGCTCAACAACAAAGCTAGCCTGCCCCATCCTGCCACTAGTCATGGCAGAGTTCACAGGCTGGGAAAGTGTAAACATGTCTTCGGGACAGCATACAAGGAGGGCACTGCAGGCTGTTGGTCCTCCTCTCCCATTCGAATGACCAGTACCCCTGATTGGGTCAGAGAACAAGATGTATTCAGATTAAAACAGTCCGCTTCAAGGATCCTTTTGTAAGCAGGCATTTATTTCCATGCAAGGCAGCATTAGCCAGTAAGTCATAAAACACAAGACAGGAGTGACTCTTTCTGGAAAGATCGATAAAGGAGACAACCATTCACTTGTCTTCCTATCTTGTCTTCATCCTTTCCTCTAACTATCTTTACTCACCAATTTAATAGCATCAGGTGAGAACCAGGGGGAAATAATGTTACATACAGTGACCATACATGAAGAGAGCCTGAGGGGTTCTTAATAAATTTCTGCCGGGTGCTGATAGCTCATGCCTGTATTCACAGCTACTGAGAAGCCTGAGATCTCAGGATCACAGTTCAAAGCCAGACTAAGCAAGAAAGTCTGGGAGACTTTCAAGGAACCAAAAATAAAAACAAAAAAAAAACAGAAGTGGTGCAGTGTCTCAAATGGTAGAGTGCCAGCCTTGAACTGAAGAGCTCAGGAACAGCTCCCAGGTCCAGAGTTCAAGCCCCAGAAGCAATCAAATGTAACAAAATTTTCTCCGGCTCCTTCAGTGTTTCTGGATATTTGAGGACAATAAGCTGCTACTTTGTATTGCCATTAAACTTGGAGCTGACGCATGAATATGGATTTGAACCCGTGTACTGTTGAATGACACACATCCAGATGCACTTTCTAAGAAAAGTGTCCACCACAATGACTGCACGACTACCTCGTGTAGGAGGAGGAGGTGGAGATGCTTTCCGTTGGAAGAAAGACACGCTGAAGACCGCAGTTTAGAAGAGTAACTCTCACACTACCACAGGCAACGCATTTATCTGATGAGCCAGAGACCGCTGGACAGAGTATATGGGACAAAGGGATCTTGGACCCAATCTCACTCTAGGCCTCACATGGGGACTATGAGAATTCTCTCCTAGCCCATCTAGGAAATAATTGCAGGACACCACTGGCTGCCAGTGGCTGATGGGCCAGGAAAATCTCCACAGGGCTGAAGTCTGCGATCGAGGCCTCTGGTGGATTTGGAGTCTGTTGCCTCTTGGTTCTGGGATGGTTGTGCCCTCCGTCGTGTGGTGGAGAGGCCAGGGGAGGCCCCCAGGGACTCTTTTTTATAAAAGCCCCTGTCTCAATCCTACCCTCCTATGCCACACGCATTCCCAAAGCCCCTCTGGCACAGATATGGTGACTTTTAGCGTTAGAATTGCAATGTGTGAATTCAGTGGGTGGGTGGGTGACTGGGGACAATATAATATTCAACCCATAGTGGAATAAGTGTTTCTTACACAATACAAGAAATTTGCTGGGTAACTGGAACTTTATAAATAAGCACGCTGGGTCGAGCAAGACATACAGCTAGCTAGCGGGAACACAATGGAAATTAACTAGAGGTCAACTTCCCCACTCGGGCTTCTTTGCTCAGTCGCTTTGGCTCCTTTCAAAGCAAGCTGTGTTGGCATTCAATAAAGAGCTCATTGCAGAATAAAGAGGCTTGATGAATGCAGGCCCAATCACTGGCTTGTTTCCCGTTCTATATAATTCCCTATCACTCTGTGATTTTTTTGAACCACATTCATTTGCCACATACCCAGTAACAATACTAAAGGCTCCTAACCCAGTCAGAAGAAATTTAAACGGAAAAATACAAAAGCTTAAGGGCTTGTACATTTTTTGACACCAACTGAACACTTGCATTGTCTAGACCGGTTGGTTTTCTACTGCCCGATAGACCCACAACAGTGAACGTTTTAGCTGATGAGTCAAATGCCAAGCTCTTCCAGAGAGATACCCACCATGCATTTCTTCAGTCCCTCTGGGTTGATGATATATCACAAGACCTCGAGTGCTAGCTGAGCATCCTGAAGAAACCAATCACAGCAGGCGTGAGCACTAGTGGAAACACAAGCAGCCTCGCAGCCCTTTGCAGCCAGTATTTCTCCTCTGTGATTTAAAGACAATTTTACAGTCATTGCAGTAGGTTAAACTTATAGGACCCTTCGGGTTGTAGCCGCAAAAGGGTACCGCAGAGACCAGCTGGAGATAGTACGCCCCGCACGACACCAGGGCTTCTTCCTTGAGATGATTTCAGTCTTAGAGACTCACCTCTGTGACCCTTAATCTCTATCCAAGGGAGGATCACCCCCAATTAGGACCGAAGCCACGGTCTGGCTATCTCTGAATGATCGAAGTTACTATACACTGGGTGGACCTCAGCCGTGACGACACCGTGAAATCAGGAGGAAGAAGCAGAAGGATGCCTAAGAGATGCAAAGCACTCCACCAAGGAGAAGCTGAGAAAAACAACTGGAGAGATGTGGCGACCATTCACGTGTGAACCCAACTAAATGAACACCCATCCCACCTCCTCCTTTTTTCCCCAACAATGTAATATTAAAGCTCATACTGGCACTCTGCAGGGGAGTACCCATTCCAAGGGAACTAGTGACGGATTCCTCTCCCTCCTTCCCCCACCCAGGGGAATGGATAATTCTCTGGAAGCAGATTAGCACCCAGGTAGTAACATCAGAGACATCTGTCATGACATTTGTGGGACACATTGTAAGGATGCGCATAATGGGAAAATAACCTAACTGTTCGTCCATTGTAAATCAGGAATTGATACATGAAGCCAGAAAACTATTTAGCCATTAAAATTGGCATATCCTTTTTTTCCTGTAGGCACAGAAAGTATCTGTGATATTGAATGAAAATAAGTACGAGTATTGCTCCATAGAAAGATACCATCTGTGTAGGGGAAAACATCTCTATACACCGAGATGCAGCCACATTCAGAGCACATTTGTGTGGCTTTTATGCTTTCTTTACCCTCGCTGGGCTGTTTGGGCTCTTAGAGAAGAACATCCTAAAGACAATATATTTTCAAATAGTAAGTAGGGCACCACAGAAGAAGACGTTGATTTTTACCTAAGCTCTAGTTTATCAAGTTCAAGTGTTTACTGGTGGAAGACAGGAAAGGGGTAACAGAGAGGGGAAAGCTTAAGTTGATAACCCTCTAAAACCACCCAGGTCATTGTCCCCCATGGAAAGTGACCAAATGGGGGCTCTGACTATACGAAAGTGGGAGCAGAGTTACAAAGCTGTTTGTGCCTGCTTCTTCAGGGTTCTGAAAGGGGTGTAACACGGAGTTTGGGGCCCAAATAGCGAGTTTAGGAAGTGCCCCGGAAAGTCATGATAGAAAGATGGGATCAAACAGGACTTCTCACTGGAGTTTAATAAACAAAACTATCAGCCTTTTGGTTCAAAGGTGGAAGAAAGGGCCAGTAGAACAAACTGTGATATAAAGATAGAAATCTGAAAGAGAAGAGATCAAGAAAACCTCAGAGAAGGCTGAGGAAGGAGATAAGGAAATAGAAACAAGACGTACCAAGGAAATAAGATTATTGTCATTTGCTTCTAAAAGTGCATTCCTGGTACTTCTTCACAGATTATTTCTGACTTTTTTTGTGTGTGTGATTCTGGATTTGATCAACTCAGTAAACATTCTGCCAGAAATTCCTGTCCCTTCCACAGAGTTGATTTTAAATTGTCACATGCTTACAGTGAATTTTCCCCCATACTGAAATACATAGGAGGCCTTCTCCTTTATCTCCTTATGTGGTATATTAGATTGGTTTCTTTTTAATTCTCTTATAGAAAAATCTGAGCATATACAAATGCATTTAACAATGCTGGACTCACAGACATTCTGTTTGTCCCATCAACCTCTTTCCCAAGATGACTTTGAAACAAAATCTTATTTCACCACCAAATGACTTTTTTCTTTTTGTAGTTACGGCACTGTGCTTTCCTGGAATAAAACCAATTGGATTATGAAATATTATCTTTCGATGTAATTCTGGATTCAATTGTTTCCTTAGGATCTTTGCATCAATGTCTCTCCCAGGAGAGGTTGGCTGATAATTTGTCTTTTGTGCAATGCCCTTGTCAGACAACAAAGATCAGCTGGAAACTACTTCCTCTTTCTCTCTTCCGTGGGAGATTGATTAAGTTTGGAAGTACTTCTTCCTGAAATGTATGGTAAAATTCTATCATGAAGCCATCTGGGCCTGCGATTTCGTGAGATGATTTTAATAATAATCCAATTTATATAATGACAAGCCCAAATTATTTCAAAGCACGTTCAAGTTATGTACTGACAAGTTCAACTGTGTTGATTTTCAGTATTTTTTTCTTTCTTTTCCAGATTGGCAATTAGAATGTATGGTCGCAAAACAGTAAAAATCAGTATTTTTTTATTGTTTACATGTGGTTTTAAACCCCTCGGATGACACATAAAGGTTTCTGTTATAGTTCTGATATATGAGGTGATTTTATTATTAACTATTCTTACAATGAATTCAAATTTTTTAAATATTTTTCTAAAACCAACTCCTCTTCATTAGCATTTGATTTTTTCCATTTATGTTTTCTATATTCTTGTGGCTGTCATGTCTGCTCCTTCTATGACATACAGAGATGTGTGGTTTTTTTTTTTTTTAAAAAAAGATGATTCTCCAAAGATGATTGCGGATGTATTTCTCCCTATAGTGATGTCAATTCCTTATTTATATTAAGACTATATGAATTAATCACACATGGCTTAGATTTCCATTATTTCCCTGATTAACTAAGCATGATGAGATCTATTTCTCCTAAGGCATGTGGTCCTTCTGTCTCCTTTGTACTAATGTAACTACACTACTTTGCTTTTGGTTACTACCTACTTTTGTGTATTTTTTTAACCCCTGTATTTGCTAATCTCTAACTTGTCAACAGGTATTTGTCTCTCAAAGCACCATAGAGTTGGATATTATGTTTTATCCAGTTTGATGCACGTTTAACTCTAGCACTTATTTAATTTTCATCTATTTTAACTGATGACAGACATGTTTTATTCTATAACTTCATTTTTCATTCTCAATTTGTTCTAACTATGGTGTGATCGATTTTCTTTCCTATCCTGCAGTAGGTTTTGAGTGACTGGGTAGTGTTTTTCTCACCTATGCGCCTTTTCTCTTTGATTACCTTAATAGCTCTATCTTGTTATTCTTCTTCTAGTTGTTACCTTGGGGATTACAAGATGCAAGATGCATGCTTACCTTTATCATAAAAACATCTAATACAATTTCCTTCCTTCTTTTAATATACCAGGGCTTTAAATAGGAGGCAAAACTGACAGGCGCATCATCTCATGTGTCATATCCCTATATTTTGATGCAAGCCCATGAATGAAGCTGAGTGGCCAAAAGTCAGGTGACAGAAAGAAACCAGCGAGTCTTCTCAAGACCAATGTCAGAGCAAGCCGGCAATGAGTTGGAGCTGTCTCCCTGGTCCCAATCCCGGGAGGTGATTTCTCCCCAGGTAAGGATCATCTGTTTGCTCTCAGGTCTCTTATTTACATGCATGCTAAGCTCTTTCTGCCCTACACACCATCCAGTATGAAATTAACCACCTTAAAAGAGTCTTGTGTGACTTGTGCCTAGGACATGGGACAAGAAGAATCTCAACCCTCTCCAACATCTCTAACCGAATCCTTTGACCCTAACACCAAGCTTGCTACCCTCCAACGGACCGCAGTGGAGACCCCGAGAGAATGAACAAACTGAGGCTTCCCACCGCCACCCCCTAAATAAAATCCTCTCAAGGCGTTCTGTTCCACTGTATTCTATCTTATGAAACAATTTCCCAATATTACAAACCAGCACCTTTTTCTTTGCAAAAGGCATTTTTCCTTGTTATTCTATCCCCTCCAGCCTGAACCATCGGGAAATGGTCTCACATCATGGGTACAAATGAAAAGAAAATCAGCATATCTATTTCTGAGCAATTTTCAGATAACCAAGAGGAAGCAGTGTAATGGAGTCTGAGATCACAATTTCAACTCTGCATAAATACCCGCCAATTCAGCCACATCTCCTCATCCTGGGAAACCGCACAGACCACCCCCCCCCCCCGCATCTTCTGGAGACAGCATTATAGTATAATAGACTAGAAATAAAAAATAATACATCTGGGCTCTAATGATACATAATACACCCGGCATAATAATACAGTTGTTTGGATTGGGTTTGAGAAATTTACCACGCGCAGAAACGACAGTGAGAAATGTGTAATCGCATCAGGAAAATTGCAGACAGATGCTGGGGAGCCATTCCCCCCACCACCCCCCCACATACCCATCTATCAGCTGATCTTGTTGACGCTTGAAACTGTTGCCTACCGTCTGCCGGCTGCCATGAAGCCCCCTGCACTGTCTCTTCCTATGTCTCCCTAGAATACATCCTGCCAGAAGGAAAGCATTAGCCGGTGTCCTCCAGCTCTAAGAGGAGGGGTCCTAGCACGTTGGCAGGTCACCGGGGGCGGGGTCCCGTCCCTGTGGGGTATCACCCAGAAAACGCCAGGATCTGGGCCAGGATGTCTACATAGCCCACAGTAACCAACAGAACACGGCCAACCTCGCTCCAGGCGATTCCATTGCTCCTCCAGCTTAGGCCTATGATAAGACACTAAGAAAAAAGAAACTTGAACGTGGAGAAAGCTATCAACTCCACTCAGAAAACTTGGGAATCCATCCTAATAATTATGTTCCATGGTCACATGCTTTGTTTCATGTCCCACTTTTCTACATATTATCTGCACTCCAATCCCTAACCCCCCCCCCAAAAATAAAATAACTATTTGAGATTGCAAAGGAAGCCAAGTCCTTGAAAGAGTGAGCTTCAGGTTCTAAGGACAGAAGCAGACAAAGCTCACGACTCAGGTTATGTCCTTACAGAATTTGCATTACACATCGGTGAAAGAGAACAAGGCAAAGAGGAGAAGACTAAGAGGAAGATAAAAGCAAACCTGCATGTGATGCAAATTGTCAAATAAACAAATAGTACCACTCTGTCTGACCAACTAGAAACCTTCTCTCTCCAACTCCAATGCAGTATATTGAAGGAATCTGAGATTTATCCCCTGCCCCTCAACCCACTCCAGATCTAGCTATTTAAGACAACTGATATCTAGATAGCAGAAAATCCAAAACCCACCAGGTAGGACCAGCACCGTGAATAGATTATGTGCCCTAGGCATAAGGAGCAGCAAAGGAGAAGGAGAGAAGAGTCTTAAGACGGTCCCCCAAATCACACGTCTCCATCTGACACCCCAGCAGAGCAGCTGACTATCAAAACCATGCCAGGAAACATTAACAGTCGTAGTCCTTGCTTCTGAGATGTGGAAAGTTTTACCAGAAGGGAACGGTGTAGCAGTTTTCAGAGACATGCAGAGGAGTCTCCAGAACAGGGGAAAAGGTGGCAGTAAGAGAATAACCTTGTGGTCTCGTTACTCACAAACACAATGCAAGGCTGTTGCGGCTTAGATGGAGCTGTCATATTTTAACAGTCAGGGTGAACTTCCTGGTCTCGAGCCCAGAGGTGAAAAGAAGGAAGAGAAGGAAGGAGAAAATAGCAAAAATGGCATGCAGACTAACATTACAATCAAGAAAACAGCTCCAGTGGGGTGGCCTGTCACTTCTCCACTGGCCTAACCTGACAAGGGTATTTTGGGTTTCTAGTTGCTTGGCAACCTGCCTTTTACGGGTAAGCCATTTAAATGCACTCACCCCATGAATGAGATGTGTTCACAGATGGCTGGACTACAAGAAAGAGCCCCTGGTGGGGTGCAGAGCTCCAGGAGGTGTGGTTATGGGACAGTGGGCTCCCCTGGAGAAAGGGAGTGACTGGTTCACCCCTGGAAACTGAGACCCACACCTATAAAGTCCAGGCTGCTTTCAGAAAAGCCAGGGATCAAAGGATTTCTCTGTTTCCAACCCCCCCACCCCAATCTCCCTCCTTCAGGCCAGTGTTGCATTCACAGCTGGGACCCAGGCATGCATCCTCTGTGCAAGGGAGCAGGTTCCCTTTCTAAGGACCCCACACCTTCACTGAGCCATGGGAGACATGGAGGCCTCTGCAGATAGCCCTGTCAGTCACCCCACATCCAAAGACTGACCCCCCACGTCCTTCCACCTCTGAAAACCCTTCTTCAGGTACTTACCAAAACTGTCAAGTGACAACCCCCAACTCTATTGCTCTAAGGTTACAAATCAACAAGACTGTCATCCTAGCTACTCAGGAGGCTGGGATCTGAGGATAGTGATTCAAAGCCAGGCCAGGCAGTAATGTCTGTGAGAGGCTTATCTCCAATCGACCACTAGAAAACTGGAAGCGGTGCTGCGGCTCAAGGGATAGGGCAGAAGCCTGGAGCTGAAGAGCTCAGAGACAGCGCCCAAGCCCAAAGTTCAAATCCCATGACTGACTTTTTATTGGGGCACAAAGTTTATTACAACCTGCCTCGCTATTGGCCAGTAGCTCACGGTTGTCATCCTATCCATTCTGGAGGTTAAAATTGGAGGATATCACCATGCCAAGCCAGCCTGGGCAGGAAAAATCTGTGAGATGCTTATCTCCAATGAACCACCAGGAAACCAGAACCGGTGCTGTGGCGGAAAGTGGTAGAATGCTAGCCTCGAGCAAAAAGAGCTCAGGGAGAGAATCCAGGTCCCCAGTTCAACCCCTGACTCACTCAGACACACTGACACTGATACTGACACACACACACACACACACACACACACACACACACACACACACACACACCTGTCAGCTGCAAGCTCTACCTACTCAGCTGCTCTGTGATACTGCTGGGCTGGCAGCATGGTTCTAATTCCCTCCATACCGAGGGTCCCAAGAATGCCAGATGACTTCTTGCTCAGGACAGACCCCCGCCCCCCCTAAATGAACTAGGCAAGAGGAGGCTGCTGATGGGAATGATGGGAGGGGAAAGAATTTCCACGGACACCCAAGTATCTTCCATGCTAATTGCCAGTGACAGGGAAAAGGAAGTAAGGGGAATTTATGTGGCAGTTTAATAGGGTTTTATGAAATACGACATTATTTTAAAGTTTGCCCTTTGAGGGGTTGGCGGCTCTCGGGTGAGGATGGCGACGCCTTTTTCGGCTCTCTGTGACCTGCCCTGGGGCTCTGCTGAGTTATGCAAGGTTTGCAGATTTTGCCTCCTTGACCACATGGCAGGCACTCGGCCGCCGTGCATACCTGCTGTGTTATGATGGCTTGGTTAGAGGTAAGTTCAGCTCATGGTCAAGGTGAAGCATGAAATCCAGACAGCGTGGCAGAACTTAAAACCCTCACCCAGAAACCACCCTCTGTGTTTTCCCTGCCATTATTATTTTTTTTCTCCATGGTCCTCAGCTACCATAGGGGAGAAAAAAAAAAAAGACTGAGCTAGTACAAGGATAAAGCTGCAGCGATCCATTACCAGCTCTCATTTCCATAGAGGGTGGGGGAAGGCTCAAAATTGGCCTTCAAATCACCATGTCCTAGATTCTTCAGGGTAACTGAAAAATACAGAGAGATTTTCAGGACTGAGGGAGAGAGAACCTGGTGCCAGGCCTCCCTCACTGGAAAAACCAGCACTAACCCTTCTCACGTGATGACTTGAAACTGGTTATCAGCAAGAGTAACATGCCCCAAACTGCCACACAGAGAGGTCGCTCTCCGTAAGTTTATAAATGGTAATTTAGAATAATGTAATGAAGGAAGGCTCTGAGACCTGATAAGGACTAATAAAAATAGAAACTTGCAAAATCAGGACTTTGTAAAGCACTGACCAGGAGAAATAACACTCTCAGTTGAAGAATTTGGTACAGTTATTTAGACCCAGACTGGGAAAGACCAGTCTGTCCATGCACGAGAATTTCTCTCTTTATAATACCTGGGTCTCTCCACTCAGATTTTATGCTGACCAGATGCCTGTGAGGGACTATTTTGGTGGCTTAGTAAAATCAGGCACTTATGTGTGCCTGTGTATTTCAACAAAATTCATCCCTTGGGACTTCAAATGGAGCCGCCTGATGAACAGAAAAAATCGGGAATGGGAAAACTACAGAACAAAAGCAAGAACTACACCCATGATAGTTTTGCCCCATTGCAGGCCAGAAAATCCCAAGCAATAAAATTTTCACCATATAGATCAGATCAATGCCTCTGGCTTTCCGCATACTAAAGAGTCACAAACAAGTAACCCTCAGCTCTGCCTCCATCCCTCTCTCTTAAATTTCTTGAGTGTCTTTAGCACCTTTAAATAGTTTGACCTATCAGTTTATGAATTCAGCGCATCTTGATAATGTCACCCCTGCCCGCCTTCTCCCCCATCTCTCCCAACCCCTCTGATAGGCTTTCTGCGGCATGACACCACTCAGGGGGTAATTCAGAGAAGGGGAAATGTCAGAGCCAATGGCGACATAGGAGAGAATGCACCCTGAGTAAGGCCTGTAATCAGCTGAGAGACGTTTCCTCGCCAAGTGTCTAGACCTCATTTCACTCAGAATTCTATCAGGGGATGTCTCTAAGTAATCCCTCACAGAACCGGAGAGTCCCACAGATCAGAATTCGGAAGGGCCGAGTCTTTTTTTTCTGACTTTACTTCTAACATTCAGAGGCATGTTCACCCAGCACACTGAACTTTCATTTCTGTCTGAAGGTAAAACCACATAGACTGGGGTAAAGAGGCCCACAGAAATCCCTCCTTACCCACTAACCTCTGCTGAAAGCCTGTCCTATCCCTGTAGCTCATGCCACAAGACCCAGTCCAGGCTAGGAGGGTGTTAATTATCAGTTATTAACAGCCACTGCGCAGCAAATCCTACATTCAGCACTTTGCACACTTAATTTCACTTAATCTCTACCATAACCAAAGGATTTATTGGCAGCCATTTAAGTAAAACAAATAGCTGACAAATGCAATTTATGCTCACGGAAAGACTCCTTGAAAATAGCCCAAGGACTTGAACCCAGGCCTGATGGTGAATATTGCTTTTTGTAGGGCAGAAGAGACTGCTCTTCCAGCCTGATTTCTGGCTGTTTTTTATTCTCCTTGGGCCCTATCTACCTGCCTATCCAGATGAGCTTTTCACACTCAAGTGTGCTGGAGTATTAGATTTAATCTTTGGCACACAGAACTTTCCAGCATTCCCCTGTAGTCTAGCCAAGTCATCACCCTGGCCTTTCAAGAAAGTCTATTTGAACGCCGGCGCCTCTACCACTCTGGGCCACTTCTGTTTTATCGTGGCTCAAGTCCCACACATGTCAAGGTTATTTCTCTGACCCTGAGTGCAAAGTTTCTACATATTGAATGGGTGCCAAGGCCTCTTTGAAAGAATTAATCACATTATAGGAGGTGTACACGCATATGGCAAATGGTACATAAAAATTCAGCCTGCAGAATTTTCAAGCAGAACATCACCCAACCTTTTCTCAAGGACGTGTTGCCCAAATCACAACGAGTTGATTAGGTGAGGGTCGGTGGGGGATCCTTGCAAAGATAATGAGCCATTCGGCAGCAGGCTATTTGAAAGAGATGGGAGACCACTTTCAAAAGTTCAGATCGCTTTGACCATTTACCTGTACGCCAGGGACAATGAACCCCACCAGACAAAGTTAGAAGACAGGCAGAGGGACCAAGCCTCCTAGCTTTGCAAGACACAAATGGCTTCTCCAGGCGAGCAGGCATCTGCGCTCTCCTCTCCTTGGCCTTAGCAGCCCTGGCATCTCAGGGCGTGTCAGCGGGGCTCTCTTTGTTCATGCTAACTGGGGTCTGGATGAAATGATTCTGCCTCAGGCACCACCTGGGAGTGGATGGCTCGCAGAGTCAGTCCTCACATGCCAGCCTCTACTTGGAAGCATCCACGAGATGAGTCTGTGAGCCCTTCCTGGCCCAGCACCAGGCATATCCCCAGCCGGGCAGGGGGAGGTACAAGGCCTGCTGGCTGGAGGATTTCCTGGCTAGCAGGAGAGAGGAGGGGAGGATTAAGTGAGGGAGCCCTGAGAGAGACCAAAGAGTGAACCCAGCAAGATGGGGGTGAGGATGCCCATCCTCCCGCTGAAGGTCTGGAGTAGAAGCAGCCAGAAAATAAAACCGGAAATGGAGAGGCAAAGGACAAACACAAGCAGCAGTGGCCCTCTAGAGACTGCCAGTGGGGACAGGAGGGGAACCAGGAGTGACACTGTCCAAGAAGAACTGTCCCCTCTACCTCACGCATGTAACCATGACCCCTCTGCACATCCCCTTTATAATAACAATGAAAAGAAGGCTGTAAAGAATGGATGCCCTTGTCTTCAGACATACTGCTACAGACATGAATCCCCCAGCCCGAGTCACGTGACCTGTGGTGCACCCCGCCCCCACCCCATACCAGCTCCACGTGCAGAAGAATCATCCTAACCACCAACTGCAGTTTATGCTTTCACTGTCATTCAGTTGGTGACACTGGAATTCTAAGGCGACTCTTCTTCATCATCATCATCATTTTGGTACCGGTCCTGGGGATTGAATTTGTGGTTCCTGAGGCTTTGAGCTCAGTTCTAGCACCTCACCAGGTGAGCTGCACTTTACTTCCAGCTTTTTGATGGTTAACTGGACAGAAGAGTCTCACCGACTTTCCTTCCCCAGGCTGGCTTTGAACCACAATCCATCCTCAGTTTTCAGGTTTCTGAGGAGCTAGGGTCACTGAGCAGCACCCAGCTCTAATAAGATTTCTTAATGAGGTATTAAGTTTCTAGATACCTCTCTGCTCCACACTAAATAGCCTTCTGCTCGTAACACCTGCCATTGATTTCTTCAAGATTGCTTGAGGGTTCTTCTTTCATGGCCTTGAGTCCCGTTAGATTTTTGAAAAACCTGCCTCTTGATTGTAGAATTCTGTATGTTCCAATAAAATCTATTTATTTTAAATAATTCACTGCCCAGATCCTAATGTATGGCAATTTTACCTTGTAGTTGAAAGGGCACAGAAATATTTTATTATTATGTTTGGGATTATGCAGTAGACCTCTTTATTTCTCATCAGTTTCCCTTAAATTCTCTCTCATTTGACGTTATCATTACTCCACAACTCATTTGAAGTATGTGTATAAGGACATTCTCTGAGGCAATTTTTAACTATGTGTCCTTTTAGCAGGGTAGGGAGAGATTCACTGTCGGTGTGAAAATTACAGTTGAAAATAGTTGAGTTCAATGCAATTTTATGTATTGGTGTTCCTGTTATTTATATACACTTGCTTGAACTTAGTGTTTCTTCCTTTTTTTTTACCTTTCCTTTCCCTCCTATGTTTTGATCTACACTTCCTGATGATGAAGCTCAATACATTCTGTGCTCTCTAATAATTTCAAACTTAGAGATTTTCATGTCTGGAGTTGTTTAGTATTTTTAATGGTTATCTTTCTACTGTAACTCTTCTGATCAGACTTTAAAGTTACTCAAAATACACTTCCCTCCCTCATAAACAAAACAGGGATGTGTTAGAGACCCATTCAATCCAGGCTCCCGTAATCTCGCTCTTGTCAGCGAGAGTTTATCCTATGAAACAATGCATTTGTCTCAGCAGCTAATCCTGGTCATAGATGTCTGATGAAAATGTGTCAGTGTCTTGCCATAACCACCGTCCTTTCTTCCATGCCGTGCCTCCATTCTAGTTGGCCCATCTTCTTTCTGAAGGGTGTGTGTCCACTAACAGTTCTACGTGGTGTTGCTATGTACTCTCCCTCTTCGAGGGCTGAAAATATTCCTGTGTCACCTTATTCTCCTCAAGACACTGTGCCTCAAGGGAGGCTCCAGTGTAATTATCTTAGGAGCCTCATCCTTTTTTCCCTTTTTTTTGTCCTATGGGTTCAGTATAGATGTGAATTAGTCTTTTTTTCTTTCTCCTCCTGTATAATATTCAGAATGCGCTGATAAAGGATGATAGTCTTGCTGGGGCTTGTATATCAAGTTACTTGGGAAAATAAAATCAGGAGGCAGAAATGCCTGTGAGACTTTCTCCACCACAGCCAGGTGGAGTCACAAGAGGTGTGGAAGGCTTCGATAAGGCCCACCAGTCTCTGCCTTCGTGGAAGGAAGCTGGATGCCCTGATGGAGCCTCAGATTCCCATAGGAATGGGAAGCCTAAATGTAGGTGGATCACAGCTCAGGCACGTGCCTGGGCAGGAAACAAGACCCACTCTCATGATAACCAGTGGGAGGGGAGGGGCAGAAATGGAACTGGAGAGGTGGCTCAGGGGTAGAGTGCCAGACTTGCCATCTCAAGGCCCTGAGTTCACATCTCCCAGTTGCACCCTGCATAGGAAATTGTAGTCTTGTTTCTTCCCCTGCAAAATTCTCAGCTCTCGTGTCTTCTAATATTGTTTCTCTTCCACTCCTCCCCCCCCCCGCATTGTCTACCGGAAATCCTTTGGGACAACTCGTTGGACATCTCCAACCTGCCCTCCATATGCTCAGCTGTTCTTCTACAGAGATATGACTTCCCTTTCTTATGCCTTGTTTGCAAAGTGGATTTATCCCAATTCATTAATACTTGCCTCAATCTGGCGTTACATCAGTCGCATTTACTTTGAAAACTCATGCTATGTATATGTTCATTCACACAGATTTCCACTTAGTAATTTCTCACAGCCACCTGTTTATTCTTCATCCATTTTTGCCCATGTGCATGTGCACATATGTTCATATATAATTTTTTCTTATACTTAACTGGCATTATTCCTCCTTTTATCACTTTGAACATTCTAAGGGTAGCAACATTAAAATACTATGAAATTATTCATATTCTTCGTGCGAAATAAAAACCTTTATACAGCTGAAGTTTTCCTATCACCTGGAGTGAATGTGTCGAATTTGTTTGTACACTCATTTTAAAGGTTGACTTTTCTTGGTGGTTTCCTCTCCCCTCCCCCTCTGCCTGCCTCTTCCTTTTCTGTCTTCTCTATCGTCATTGTCCTTCAGGTAGGAGACACCAGCGTATTCTCCCATCATTCCTCCCCACCAGCGTCTGGATGAAATCTGAGACCTCCATCACTCTAGCAAGGAAAATGTTCTACCTCCACCCTGGGAATTAGAAAATTTAGCCATTAGTCCACTAATGGGGAAGAAAGTTCTACAATTGAAACTCACTGAGGGACTAGACTGAGGAGATGGGACCCCAGCTGAAGAATCCCCTCTTCTGGACCTGTCGTAGCTGTGATCCCTACGCTGCATGCTCTCTTCTGCTGGACATGGCTGGGGCAGGGGTCACGGCACCCCCCTTCCCCCTGAACAGGAAATTCAACCTGCAGCATGCTGGGTCCTTAACAATATCGCTCAGCCTGCCCACTTCTGAATCGTAGCTCCTTCCAAGTAACTTGAGTCCAATTCATTAACTTTCGCTAAGCTTCAGTCTTCTAAACTATAAATGGGGGTTACACATGGACTTCTTATTGCAAGATGTTAACAGGTATTAAACAAACAGATATTAAAGAGTCCTTCGAATACTGCTGGGCTCAAGAGTGATGTGTGTGGCTTGCATGTGTGGCCTGTGAGCATTTGTTACGTAAGTTCTGCTTTACTCCTCTTGGGTCTTAACCAAAATCTACCGGGTTCACCTGAAAGGGTGATTTTCTGCCATCACCTGAGACTCAGGTCATCCTTCCCTGAAGCAGCAGCGAATGAATGAAGAAAGTAGGAGGTAGGCTGTGCTGCTGCCTCTGCTAGATAAATTTCCTGAGGACAACCAGAGATAAAGCCTGAAAGCGGCACATTAAATCAGGAACCTGGGCGACTTTATAGAAATCCTGACTGCCAGGCCTGGGGACAAAGATCGGGAGAAATGGAAGGTAACTTTCCTCACAATATGCACAGAATCAACTCTGATTTGATTCAAGCTTCTCAGGGGGAAAGAAAAGATTTTTTTTCAAGAATTATGAAAAGGCAGTGCAATCAGAGTCTTCCATTATCACCAGGATAAAATATCAATTTTTGTCAGGATAAAATGAAGCACAGATTGGCCCTGATAGGGAAAATTAAATTTCTAGCTTCTGCTTGATTTGATATTTATCACTCCTTTACCCTAGAAATGTTCTGTCACAAAACATTTAAAAAATTTTTATTCATCACACACCCAAACAAACTTAAAGGCTCTCAGAAAACAGAACTGACAAATAACGGTTATGATTGAGAGGAAATCAAAGAGCTGAGTAGGAAAAAAAAGGGAGGATAAAGGAAAAAGATCAGAAATATGAATAATCTCAGGCAGCTTTGCAAAAGGCAAATGGGAGTAGAAAGGAATACAAGAATGAGTTCATGGCAAGAGGCAGAAATCCTATCACCCACTCGGATACAAGGCTATCCAGCCATTGGGACACCGTTGCCAAGGCGACTGCATCAGTCCACCTTGGGTACCAGACACAGTGCTACACTCAACCAGTGCTTATCATTGTCATGTTTTCCCTACCCAGTGTTTTAGGATCAGAAGAATTCAAAACACTCAAAATTAGTTCTTCAAAACCAACTCCCCTACTGTAGAAAATGCAGAGACCACTATTGACTAGAATGCCCAGATTGACTCTCTTCTCCACTACAGATCAAATGAGGCGATTCACTCTAGTTCATTTTGTTTTAATTCCATCTCTCTCTACACCAACATAGACCCTAGTTTCTGGTCAACCATTGACTCTTGTGGAAAGAGATTTTTATTTACATTTCAAGAACTGGCCTTGTGAGGGAATGAAATCAATGACAGTGACCTATTAATCAACAAGGCCTCCCTGGTTATTTAAGCATTAATACTATAAATAATAATAAAAGCATGGAAAGAGCACCGTACTGAATTAGGACAGGAGCTGGCATCTAGTTGATGTGCTTTAAGCCAATCCAATTTATGAGGACTGTCTCCTATTGAAGACAGGCCACTCTCCAAAGTCACTTGAAAAGTGTGTGTGTGTGTGTGTGTGCACATGCATACATGCACACACAGATGCACACAAGGACTTAAACTCAGGGCGTCATGTTCTCACTTTTTTTTTTCACAGCAACACAAGAATTTGGAGTGTTGGCTCTAATCAAGTCAGAAACCAATATGCTGGCTGTGGCTCCTCAAACATTCACCTTGTCCAGCTGATCCGAAGGCTTAGCAATACCATAAATGGTCAATTAGCACATATTTTATGTTGTAGGAATCATATACAGTAAGAATAAGCAAGGTCTGTAAGAGTGCATTTTTACTCTATGACATAATGTACTGGGAGATGAGCTGTTGTTGATGAGATTATTAATATTGCATGGCATTTGAAACAAGTCGTAACAACACTTGAACTCACCTCTCAGCAAGGACATAACAGTACAACACCTACTAGAGTTGATTTCATGTGGTTTGACTTAGTGTGTTGACGGTCGTTGATCATCAAACCCGTGAGACATAGCACAAGATCTAATCTGAATTATCTGATCCACCATAAAACAGAGACTGAGATTCCATCTAGCCTTGGGAAATCCAGCTGTCTTCCCACAACCCTCTCACCTCTACAAAACTCCAAGCTACCCTTGTTTCTCCAGGCAGAAACTTCACTTGTGCATGTTAATTAACCTTTCCCATCAAGTATTTCATGCCCTGAGCCATCCCTCCCCCCATTTTTCCTATCACCTAACCAAGACAAATATACATCCTCTCTGTCCCTAGAGATGAACCCACGTAGCTTTCTTCCAGGTTATTCTACCAACAGCCTTTCTGTTTCACGTCCATGCCGCTTTGATTTCTTTTTTTTTAGTCTGTGTCTCTATTTCTCATTTCCATTCCATTCCTTCCTCTCACCCTCACCAAACAGCGGACTCCCTCTGCTGCTCTGTTCCTGTCAATCCAACCCTGGCTTACCATAAATTAGCATTTTTCACTGAGATTTAAAACACAGACGAGAGCTCTGTGGACTACATAAGTACCTTCTCTCACAGGCTGGCCAGCGAGAGGGGCTGTCCGCCCCCGCCTGGTGCCAAAAGAGAAGTGGAGTGGTAGAATGGTGGCTCCCTTGAGGGCTTCGTGTAATTCTGTGGTCAGAATGTTTGGAAGGAAAGAAACAGGAGCCGCCTGCTCTGGGTAAACTTGGGGGTAAGCTTTGCAAAACAAGAGGAAGCAGAGGAGGGCAAATCTCCACAAGATGCCACCATGGAGAAAGGACAGCTTCAGTGTTCTTAGACACCAAATCTGAGGCCAGGCCGAGGGACGTGTCCTCAGAGCGTTGGCAGGACCCGCCTCTCGCTGCATTGTCCACGCAATCTAAAATTGTTTTGACGTGATTATCTGTTCTCTACATGTGCATAGACCACAAAAGTCCATGACTGTGTCTGTGGGTCTGCATGAATGTATGTAGATGGAAAGTAGACAGACAGATGCTGGCTTGAAAATGTGTCCATGTGTCCATAAACTGCCGAAATATATCTGCTGTGTATGTAGTATGTATGTACATAATGTGTGTGTATAAGATAGGTGGTTAAAGATAGGCAGAAGACCCAGTCTTATAGCAGATAGAATGTAGACAGATGATACATAGTCATATAGTAGATAAATGGATATAGAGAGATATAGGCAGGTAGATGCAGACACAGTCAGATACTGGCTCTAACATGTATCCAGTTTGGTCAAAGTGTGAATAACGACGGAAGCTGAGTTTAAATCTGTGCCAATCTGAGGCAGCACCTTTCAAAAGGAGATGGCATGGCTCAGTGGTAGAATGCTTATCTACCACACCCAAGCCCTGGGTTCGATTCCCAGAACCACAAGAAACGAAGCAGCAGCAACAAGAGAACAGATCACATAATTTTGCATATGGCATCCGCCTCTAATATATGCAGCTATTGGGCTAGCCCTTGCTGAAGCCAGGACATATGACCACCAGGCTCCATATACTAGGCCGATAGACTCTGCTTGCTCTAATGTTAGTGTTTATACACATTTTAAACACACACACACACCTCTGTGTAAACAGACATATACGCATGTATTAGCTTCCATTGCTGTTGCAATCAGTTGGCAAGCACATCAATTTATCTTGTAACTCTATGGCTCAGGAGTCAAACTAGCCTGGTGCACAGGTGTCGCCTGGCTGTGGTTCCGATTTGAAGGCTGTGTGTGGTGGGCTTGCTCATTTTTTATCTACCTGCTTTCCCTTCTGCTAGCTTCTTCTGTCTCCTGTTCTTCTACACGTAGCACATCCACAGAGCATTCTATTCTTAGGGGCCTTCGTGTTAGATCGGGCACCTTAACGAAATCTAGGCCCGGGAAGGTGGCTTAGTGGTAGAGTGCTTGCTTAGCATGCACAAGGCCCTGCACTGGATTCCCTGGTACCACATACACAAAGAGGAAATAAAATTAATTTTTTAATCTAGGTTAACCTCCCTATTTTAATGTTCATTAACTTCCTTTGCTACAGCAAATAGCTCCTTCACAAGGGTGAGGTCGTGACCATCGAAATGAAAACATCCCCGAATTCCTTTGTTTACTAAACTTCAACTGACATTTCCAGGATGTAACCTCACCCTCCAGAGGGATGTAAAACACTCAGATGTCTCTCCTCTTTGTTTTCCTGTTCTACTGCTTGCCAATCAATTTAATCCCATGTAAGCACTGGTTATCCTTTCCCACAGCTCTCCACCTCATGGAATTATCCGCCATGTTCAGTTCCTTGCTCTCTTCTGACAGGAAGTTAAAAGCTATTTTTGTCAGGAATGGATCATGTTCATGAACCCCTCCTCATACCACTGCTGGCTGTTCACAGAGCTCGCCACACGCCTCCTTTGATCTAAAAGTCCATCAAATCAACTTTATTCGTGCCGCAACTTCCCCGAACTGTACTCGAGACCAATTTTACCTAGTCCATCTTGGGTTCCCCTCTCAACACAACTTCTTAGAAGAGGGAGCCGTTTGAGTGTTTCGCATCCCGGGGCTAAGCCATCACTTCCTGCTCACACACATGGAAGCCAGGACAGCCAGGCTGTATTAAATGCCTGCGTGTGTGTATATCTGGCACTGTAGGGAAAATCCTAAGTCCAAATCATGATCTCATTGGGATAGTCCAGACCTTCAGCTCTCAAGAATTCAAGTATTGTTCTGTGATCTCTCCCTATACGGTCCAGAACCATGAAAAAAAGAAAATGGTGGCCACTTCATCCGGGGCCCATCCAGTTCATTACAGAAACCAGCAGTGTGAGAGATACTCAGTATCCAGCACTTTAGGATCTGGTGCTCATCGGACTCTTGCCTCTCAAGTGTGTGTGGGGATATCCGGGGCTCTTGTTACTAATTAAATTCCCAGAGAGTCCTTCAAGACTCGACGAGGCTGTTGAATGTTCTCTCGAATCGTCCCTCTCGTGGCTTCGGTTCTCTATTTCACGCTCCTGCTCCAAATTGAATTCCAAATGAATTTCATCCAGATGATCAGTCTTGTGGTTTCCAAGATAAACATCATTTCTACCTGCATTTTCTCTGTCACTTGCGTTATTTCCCTGATCCATCACATGATTTTATTATAAAAATCGCAGCACTATAAAAGAGCCGGCAAAGCTTCCTCAGTCTGAGGAAAAAAAAGAAAAATTGGTGTGGCATTTCTCGCCTTCTCCTGGCACGGAAGGCTCCTCTGTTTTGTCAGCCATCTCCACAATCCTCTTGTCCTTTCATTAGGAAATGACGTTTGACCGAGCTGACCGCGGTGGCTGCCAGGAAGCAGGGTTCTCACACTTAACAGACGGTCCTTGTTTATCGGCTGAAAACTGGATGGAAGCTGCAAGACTGTCCTGATTGGGGCCCAAGTTAATTTCACAAATAAGAGTTTTAAGAAACTCTTTGCATAGGCTTTTCCTGGCACACCTGAATATTTTCAGATAGCCTGTTTCTAAACCAACCACCTTCCCCTCTACCACTTTCCTACAGAGCAGGGCGGAAAATCTGCAGTGGATAACAAAGGGATGGGCCAAGGTGGGTAAAAAATTGGAAATCATACTGGAACTTTTGCACTAATCATTTCTCTGTACTATGTCCATTTCTCAAGTTTTTTTCCACTTGAATTTACTTCAAGAGATGCCTCATAAAAAAATAACAAATTCCCTAAAAGTTAGCATCTCTCTTAATATGCATGTATTGGTAGGAAGGTATAGATATACACAGACACATAGTATATATATATAGAGAGAGAGATAAATGATAGATAAGCATGTACTCATGTGTATGTGTGGATTTATTTAGTTCTAGAGATCAAACCCAAGACCGTGGACATAACAGGCAAAACCTCCACCCCTGGGCTACATCCCCAGCCACTGTATTATTACATCAAATTGAGCCATTCATCAATAACCATTTCAGTCACACGGGGTCTTTTTTGCCAGGTTGGAAGGTGGCCAGATACTTGTCCACCTTCAGGAACCTTAGTCATAACTGAGTAAGAACAACTTCCTAACTTCAGAATATGCTCTGGCTAGGAGTAGGATAAAATGACTTTTGGGATTCTAACTCCTTTGTACAATTCCTTAAATATAACAGTATTTTTGTTTAAAGACTGAGGCCAGGGTTGACAGTCTGAGCTTATGAATTCAAAAATATGCATCGAGTTCCTGGTATACACCTACAAATTGATTTTAGGGGAATCAAAGCAGTAACCGCATGACCCCTACGCCTTGCAAAAGTCAACACATTAGTTAATATGCCAACATTCAAAGACCCCAATGTTAAGCAATATACAGGAACCAGGAAAAAGATTACAAGCATAGACAACTACCTCCACGCATACATAATAGTATCTAAAATGGAGCGACAGACCATAGCTTTATAGCACATTCCCTCAAGGTCATACTTAGCATTTCAGAGGCCATCATTCCTTCTTCTTTGAGGAGGGAACGTAATTGGGGCTTGAACTCAGGGCATTTTGCGCTCATTCAAGCTTTCTGGCTCCTGGCAGGTGCTTTACAGTATGAACTACACTTCCAGCCTGGCTTTTCCCCGGCTAATGGCAGACAAGGGTCTCGTGGGCTGTTCTGTCAAGGCTAGAACCCACGATGGGTGGTTTCCCTAGAGATTACTTGCCACACAAACTGAGTGGCTCCATAAAAGGAACTTACTCATTTTCTCTCAGTTTTGAAGACTAGAAACTCGAAGTCAAGGTGTCCTTGGGTTCTGCTCCCTCTGAAGGCTCTGGGGAGGGGTCCCTTTTCTCTGCTTCTGAAGGTTCATGGCTTGTGGCAGAATAAACCCGACCTTTACCTCTTCCCTCCCTGTGTCTCATGTTCTCTCTCTCTCTTCTTATAAGAATACCAGTCACTGGACAAGGAGCCACCCCCAGCTAGCTAACACTTCACACTCACTGGCAGATAACCCAACCCCGGAGCCATGCCTCCAATCCCGTTTTCTGGCTTTTCCAGACTGCTCAGCCTTTTCCATCTTCCTCTTCTTGTCCACTTTCATTGGTTGATCCTCTCTGCCTCTCTTCTTCTCCCTTTCCTTCAGTTCATTCTTGTCCTTGACAGTAACCCCCAATTCTCTTCCTTACACACATGCTGGAAGCCAGCTTGAGCAGGAAGGTCACTATGACAAATGGCCATGTTGCAGCTGATGGGTGAAGAAGGGGAGGACGTTTTTATCCACTAGAGGCACAAATAAGGCTACAGTGAAGCCACCGGCACAAGCTGGTTTATGGCAGCATTATTTACCACAGTCAAGATGTGGAATCAGTCCTGATGCCTCTCAGTGGATGAATGGATCAAGAAAATGGAATTCTACTAACACATTGCAAAGAATGATGCTGCACCGTTCATAAGGAAATGGAAAGACTCGGGGAGATGTATATCTATATCTATATAGATATAGATACATACACACACACACACACACACACACACACACACACTCAGTGAAGCCCGACCCAGAAAAACCCAGGTTACATGCTTTTCCTCATTTGTGGGGACTAGAATTTGCTCATAAATCTGTAAGTAAACATACTGGGTGGCATCCAAGTGGTTACAAATGAATTAACTGACGTATTGTAGATTCTACAGAGAGCGCAAATATTCTAATTCTTTCAAAAGAAAGACAAAGTCCAACAAAGTAAGAACCAGGAAATGGGTACTTTCAAGAGAGGAGAGGTAAGGCTAACAGGAGAAGAACCAATCACTGAAAGTGGGGAATGCGGAAGGATGCAGGCAAGAATTCAGTGTATATACCATAGAATTAAGAAAACTAAGAGAAGGATTGGGCTCCGGGGTGGTATAAATGAAGGGATGACACAGATCAGGATGTGTTAAATTCATAAGCTGCTTTGTTAAATGGCAAAAAAATCAACACATATCCTAAAAATTAAGAAAAGCAAGGAAAAGAGGTGCGGGTGAGAATGCTGAAAGGACTGACATTGATCAAACTCGATATATTTATAAACTGCCTTATTGAATGGCAACTCCTTTGTATAATCATTTAAAGATAATAAAAATATCTGAAAGAAGGGGGAAAGGTAGGTTCAGTCTCTCTTCCCCCATCTTTCCTCTTTTAGGAGTTTATTAAATTCGTTCAGTGAGGGGAAAAAAAGAAATGTAAAAGGAATTATGAACTCTTGAGGAAAATTACTTTTTTTAAGGTTAAGTAGCATGACAATAGCAGCTGATAGAGCAAATTAAATTCTAACTGCACCAGTGGTTTGATAGATATCATTTTGCTAAGTGTTACTGAGAAAATTCCTTCCTGGGGATGTGAAGATCGAATTCAGAATGAATGCTTGTCACTTGTGGCTTCCAATTCAATTAGGCAAAATTCATTAATATAAAGAGGAAAAGGGGAAGATGGAAAGCTAAAATTGATTTTAACAAAAAACAGGTCCGGAGAAATTTTTCTAGAAAAATACATGCAGTATCCTTGGGAAAGCTTCTATTTATTGAATCCCAAGCTAAAAGATATATATATATGTGCATTATATATTTATTTGTTATATTTACTTATAGATATATATTTCCCCTTTATTATAGATATACATATTTCCCTTTCATATCAATGAGCACTGTGGCTGGAATTAGTTCATTTCTTGCGACATTACAAAAGCATGAAGAAAATATCAGCCTACACCAATGCCTGCCAATGGGTCATCCATCCCAGGAAAACATTCTCTAGCACGAGGACATGGCCCTGTTCTCACAGGTAGCCAGATGAAGCTATTAATGACTTCAATTCCTTTTATGCCACTCCTTCATGTCAAGAACTTTGAACACCAAAGGCAGCCGCCAACTGGGACTTCGCAAGAATCATCTAGTTATCCTTTAAAAAAATAGTAAAAGGGGGTGCTGTAAAATGTTCTCCATGAAATATTCATCACCCATTTAGCAGCTTGCTTCTCCTAAGGGCTGGTTAACAAGAGTCTCAAATTCTTACTTTTGCCTAGATGCAAGCAAAGTCTACCTCATTAGTGATCAATTACCAGCCAGGTCAGTCTTCACAAGTCATTAATATCTACCTTGTACTGTCAAATCCAGTAATTGGATACCACATGTCCAATAAACCATCAGCTGCTATTATTAATAAAGCGCTCGGAGCTCCACCAAGATCCATCGAGAGTGAACAAGGCACCAAATGGGGTGATTTTTCACTGCCTTCCAACCTGCCCCACCATAGATCAACACAAAGCACCTGTGCCGGAGCCCGCAGGCCGCGTCTCGTTGCACGGAGCATTCTGAGCACTGACTGTCCAGGCTTCCAATAGAGGCATCGCTCCCCCAAAGTTCTCGTGAAGTCACTGGGTTATGACTTCCCAAGGCTGGCATCTGCCTTCCAACATTTCCAGCTGGGTGATGGCACAGAGAAGAAGAAGTGAGGACTGAGAATAACTCCTATGTTCATTAAATACTTTATTTTTTTTTTAAAGAATGAGCTGTTTATGTCTGGTGAAAAAGAAAAAAAGATGGTGGAAGACTGAAAAAAAAATGACAACAGCCCCCCAAATCACTAAGTTGGCCAGGAACCAAGGTGGTGTAAAGTTTAAATTCTTGGCTCTCAAAACCACTGGATCCATACTTAAGTGAATTATTGCTCTGGTGATCACAGGACGGTTTTGTTCCATGCTCACAAACAACGGCAGAAGCCTGGGGAGCCACGGCAGTGCAGGCTGATCTCGGAGCAGGGTACGGCAGGTCAGGCTCCCCTCCACGCTCTACCATGGCTCGTTTTCTTCCAGACTCATCGGGCTCCAGAGCTCCATTAAGAGCTCACATTTTAAATAAGAGCATTAATCACTCGCATTTTAAGAACTTCTTATTGCACTGAGTCAAGTGCCTCGTTGCATTGTCTGATTTCCTAATCAAAAAAAAATATCACATGGGGAGGCTCCATGATTATCACTAGTTTGAAAAATCACCCTAGTTTTACACCTACATTCTTAACAACTCAGGAGGCTGGGTTCTGAGAATCACGGTTCGGAGACCCCTCGAGCCAGACAGTCTGCGAGGCTCTTACATCCAATGAAGCCAGAAGTGGAGTTAGGGCTCAAATGATAGAGCACTAGACTTGAGTAAAAAGGGACGGTACCCAGTGCCTGCTAGAACGTGGCGGTTGGTATTTGCACGAATAGGATTTCAAACCAGTTCCAGCCCAATGCTTCCATCATGCTTCCATTTCCTCAGCAGAACTGCCTTTGGAAACGAGCGCTGCATGGGGCAGCAAGACTGATGCTAAGGCTCAGGCAGAACGTCGGCTTGTTCTACCCGAATCGCCACTGGTCCCGCGGCCTGGGCCCCTGCTCTGCGCGAGAGCCATCCACACACATTCGCCGTGCATTCCTCCCGTTAATTTAAACAGTGCCAAACTGACCTTTTCTCAACGTGTCCCACAGCACGGTGAGAGGGAGGAAAATTTATTGCCGGGAACCAAAAATATGCTACCTCGTGAAATATGGAGGGTTTTTTTCATGGCTTGATTTGAACTTCCTATCAGAAAACTGTGGAGCAGCTCAATGATTATTCACCATTTGAGGAGGCGAGAAGGCAGTTTGAAGGCCTGCCGGGGGCCATATTTCACAGCCCCATCAAACATTCACAGAGGTGATTAAAAACCCTGCAAGCAGCAGCCACTGCAGGACCCAATACCCACTTTCCAGAGGAGCATCTGGACTCGACCACCGCAGAAGGAAGCCCACAGCCTAAAGACACCAGAGAACTTGATACAGATTCCTCCACTGAATTCATCCCAGGGGAAGATGCCAAGCTCCCTCCCCTCTTCTAGACTTTTGTTCCACCGTAAAAATATACCAAGTCCCTTCTAAGCCACAGTCTGAAGATGCCAAGTCTCCTTCAAGCTCTGCAAGCACAGATCTGCTCTCCGTGATACCAGCACGTGGCCCAGGTCTTTGTGGCCTTCTACCTTTAAGAGGCAATGCAGGCGTTGAGAATCATTTCTGAGTAGACCAGAATATCAGAGCATGGGCAGGAAACAAGTAGCATGGGAGAAGCAAGAGATGATACAACATCCCGTAGCTAAACCCTTCCTCACCTAAAACAGAAGCAGACAAGCCTATGCCCTTCAGAGGAAAGATGCCAACGCTCAGAGGAGGAGACGGGGAGAAGAAATGCCACGATCTCACTCTCTTCTGTTTTACAACCACTCCGCTCTCTGTGTGTCATATTCCATTGGCCAAATCCAACCAAAACCATTCCAGTAAAGACTCCTATAGATTTATTAGACCATAAAAATCAACCTGCCTCTTCTACTCATAAAGTGGCTCTCCAGGGCTGGAGATAGGTGCTGTGGCATGAATAATTTCACAATGTCCAGTAGACAAGGTAAAATGGGTAAAACCAACTATTCTACGTGACTTCCAAGCCTGCCTCTAGCTCGGTGAAGGAGATTGTTCTAGGGGCCTGGCACAGATGCAGACAGAATACATGCACATTTAAATCATACAGTCTGTGGAATTCCTCCTATGAATTCACAAAACATCCACTTGGATAGCAGATTCCAAACGATAAAAAAAAAAGTTCTAATCACTTTGACGGTATCTGTTTATTGTTCTACAGTACTGCAAACCCCTTTGAAATGCAAGAAAAGAATGACAACTGAAGGAGCCAGACACTAGTGGCTCTCACATGTCATCTTAGCTACTCCGGAGACTGAGATCTGAGGATGGCAGTTTGAAGCCAGGTGAGGCAGGAAAGTCTGTAAGAGTCTTAGCTCCAATGAACCACCAGAAAACTAGAAGCAGTAGTGTGGCTCAAGGAATAGAGAGCTAGCCTTGAGCAAAAGAGCCCAGGACAGTGCCCAGGCCCTGAGTTCAAGCCCCATGGCTAGAAAAAAGAAATATTTTTAAAAGTCCAAGTCAGTCAGGACAGCTGCCATTACTCACAATAATGAGATCAACTCTTACAGCGGTGTCAGAAGAGAACCATTCTCCCATGCCATCATTGCCACGTGCCACCCATGCAGGTTTTGTGCAGAATACCCACACAGAGTTCAGTTCCCACCCACCCCTGCCAGAGCAGTGTCTGAAGCAGCTACCCTCTCTCCTGGGACTGCTACTACACCCTACACCAATGTGCTCGTTTCCATCAATACACACCTTCTCTGAGACTTGGGAAGACCAGAAGTGTGCATGCAAACGCTGGAAGAACTTCTGCTCATTCTGACATCGCCAGAGGAAAAAGTCCTTCCTGGCTCCTTCTTGAAGCAAGTAAAAATGAAGACGCAAAAGAAGAGGGAAAGAAGAACCAAAGGGGAGTTTTAGAACAGAATACTATATGGGCTGAAATGAAAACAATAAAATTTTAAAAAGAAGTAATGGATAGGCTAAATGGCAGCGTAAAAGAGAGAGAGGAAATAATCAGTAACCTTGATAGAAAAACAAAAATTACCCAGTCTGAACAACAGAGGGGAGGAAATAAAGTGACAAAATGAACTGATCCTCAGAGAACAGTGAGGTACAATAAAAGATCTAACAATCCTGTAATTAAAGCCCCACAATTAGAGAAGCAAGAACACTGGGCTGAAAAAGGTCCTACAGAAAAGACAATGACTTAAATCTTCCCACATTTGGCACAGACACAAACCTATAGATTGAAGATGATGAGAAGTTCCCAAATAGTTTGAATACAGAGAAATACACAGCAAGGCACATCATAATCAAACTGGAAAACTGAAAGGAAGAAAAAAAAATCCTGAAATGAACAAATGAGAATCTGTACAAGGAAAAAATCACTTGAATGATAATGTATCTCTCATCAAAAAACACTGAAGCCAGAGGCATAGCACGGTCTTCTTTTTTTTGCCAGTCCTGGGCTTGAGCTCAGGGCCTGAGCACTGTCCTTGGACTTTCTCAAGGCTAGAGCTCTACCACTTGAGCCACAGCTCCACTTCCAGCTTTTTTCTATGTATGTGGTACCGAGGAATTGAACCCGGGTCTTCCTGCATGCTAGGCAGGCACTCTAACACTAGGCCAAACTCCTGGCCCAATGGCACAATATTTCTCAAGTCCCCAAAGAAAGCAACAAACAAATCAGAATCCCTCTTGTATCTACTGAAGATATCCAATGTAGAGCCTACAAAATGAAGAAGAGTGGGGGAAGGAGAGGGCAGTGGGTGGGTGAGGATGTTGAAAGGAGTGACAGCAATCAGGATTTACTGTACTAATCAACTTCTTCATTAAAGGAAAACTCCTTCATACAACTACTAAAAGGTAAGCAGTCTAAAACAAAGATACCTGAAGAGTGATCTGTCAAAGTGATCCACCAGATTCTGAATGTGATAAGATCACATGATCCTATCGATGGATGAAGAAAAGCACTTAATAGGATCCAACACCCATTCATGATTTAAAAAAAAAAAAAACATAGGAAGAGAGGATTACACTCTACGCTCTCACCTGGAAAATAATTATCAATGTCCATAACCTTGACTCAGCCACAGCAAGAGGAAATTCCACAGAGCACAAGTTTGTTTTCTCACAGTACCAGATTCTGGAAAACCCAAGATGAAGTCACCAGAAGATGCAGTTGTCTGGTGACACTGAAGATGAATCTTCTAGAATTTCCCTTTCTCTTTCACGCAGCAGAAGACAGTAGGACCTGTAAAGTTCATTCTGCCTCAGTCTTTCCTGTTGTCTCCTTTCCTTCCTTTTTCCCTTCCCATAAACAAATAAACAAAATCCTATTGGTGGCGCTACGTCGATGTGAACAAAATAACCCTTGAGAAGTGGGCAGTGGACTCAGTTCACACGCACACACACACAAGTGAACCAGTGTCACTCGAAGGCATTGAGTACAGGAATGGACCAAGGAGACTCTTGGGAGAAACCTACAACAAAGCTTCCACGATTTGTAAATGAGCTGTTTTGTGTGTCTACCCAAGACTTCACCCTTAAGAAAGATGCTAAGCTGTTGGTTGGCTCAAGGGTTAGAGCACTTGTCTACCAAGCAGTAAAGCCCTCAGTTCAAGCCCTGGGGCTGCCAAAACTTAAACAAAAATAAAATAAAAGAAAGATGCTAAAATGTGCCCTCAATCCTCTGGCTCAGAGTCTCACACTGCTGTTGCCTCACTTTTCACAAGATGCTCTGTGACCCGGCTACTCAGTTTTCCCAGAGCTAGAGACAAGCCGCACATGAAAAGATAGATGGAAAGGCAACTCATTCATAAGAGTTTACAAAAAAAACTTTTGTGAAAATACAGATTTGCACAAGGTGCAAATCCTGTCATCCTACCAATCAGGAGGCTGAGATCTGAGGATTGAGGTTCAAAGCCAGTCCAGGCAGGAAAGTCTGGGACACTATCTCCAAATAAACAGCAAGAAGCAAGAAGCAGGACGTGGAGCTGTGGCTCAAGTCGTAGAATGGTTGAGCACACAAGCTCAGGGCAGCACATGTGTGCACGCACACACACACACAGGGATTGTCACGGAACTAGTCTGTTTTCACTCCGAGAACTCTGAAATCACTCCTATCAAGTCTCTGCCCTGGGAAGATTCATGCCACCATGAAGGGCCTCTATGAGTGGAACAGCCCAGCTCGCTGTCCCCACGGCAATACAAATCACTGCCCAGGCCCAGGCAGATACCCCGCCAGTCCCTTAGCCCGGCCAACAACCAAACCCCTCTCTCCTCACACCAGAGCCCCCAGTAATACAAGCACACAGGCGCACGGTTGTTATTCCAGACAAGGGCCTTGTTCCCTGTCGGCCTGAGGAGTGTGGAGGATTGTTCAGTTAGCTCTGAATGCCATTTCTTTTCTGAACTTGTTTCAGTCAGATCCTCTCGTGCTCCCTAGCCCGTAATAAGTTTATATTTGGTTCTAGTGGAATCAGCAGAACCTCAGGGGCGGCTCCCGCAAGTGGCAGGGAACGGTCATTAGCAACTGGAAATGGAAGCACGCTCAAGGCTCCCTGGAAAATGGAATGGGAAGGGAACAATGAGCCTGGAGCAGGTCAGCTGCAGATCCCGGGCTGGAAGCCGAGCTGCTCAGGACTCAGCCAGGAGAAGGCTGCTCCGGCACAAATCTCCACCCTTCTGCCAGACGGCAGTCTCACCTGCTGCTTCACTCCTGGTCAGTATCTTCTCAACCCAAGCACCCTGAGCTCCTGGGGTGGCAAACAGCGAGAAAAACAAGAACAGGCTCTGAACACACATACACTGGGAGGCAGCTTGCCCAGCCTCCTTGAGGCCCCACACCTAGATAAATACAGATAGCATATATTACATATGCTATATTATATATGCTATTATATAATGTTATATATAAAACATATTCTTACATAATTTATATTGTATATAAAATTTATGATGTGTTATATATAGCATACTATTTATATTTATATCATATATTATATACTATTATAATATAGACATATCGATATAAAATCTCGTTTGATCTGGGGGCCTCATGCTTCCAAGAAAGTAGCTCTACAGCTTGAAAGACAACCCCAATCCTTTCTCCTTTCATTACTTTTCAAATACAGTGATCCTATTTGTGCTTTCTGTGTCACTGGAATAGCAGGTGTGAGTCATTGTGCCCAGGTTTGTGGGTTGGTGGTTGTCTTTTAGTGGGCTCTGAGCAGTTCTTCTGAACTTTCTCCTGCCTGGACTGGCCTTGAGCTTCAGCATGTCCCTTTCAACCTCGCCAGTAGCTAGGATTCTCCAAGACCACATTCTAAGTGTGACACTTGAGTTTTGACTCATTTCAGTTTTTTTTAAATAACAGAAATGTATTTGTTGTGAGACTCATTCATAACAAGGACACAAAGCCCAAGCAAAAGCAAGAAAGCAAATAACCACCACAAGAAAACCCTCACCCTTGCTCTGCTCCTCAAACATGGCAGATCCTCGAACAGCCAGAGCCCTCGGGATGGCACGCCATACACCCCATTTGACACCGGTGGGTCCCCCTCTTATCTCAAGTAGAGAGTAAATAAATTAGAACGGCTGTTCTCTTTCCATTAGCACATAATTAGGCAAGGCAGACACCTGCCTCAGGTTCATTTGCAGAACCATTCCGGCTCCTTCCTGAGCTTTCTACCTGTCTCTTCGGGCAATTAACAGACTCAGCTGAATTTTTTCCGTGACTCACCTCAAAATGCCATATGTTCGCAATGGTTCACGTGTAGAAAAAGCAGCTGACGCCAGGAGGAAAACATAAGCAAAACACTAAGTATACAAACACTTCTGGGTACAT